>NW_027142592.1:192500-202500 GCF_026170545.1 Melanerpes formicivorus | reverse complement strand
GGCCACAAAGCCGCCCCTCTCAGGCTAGAGGTTTCATTTAGGGAGGAACCCTCGGGGACCCCACCCGGGCAGGTGAGGCCTCACGCGCGGCGCCGCTTTTAGCCCCTTTTAACTTTCGCGACGCCGCCGCCTCGCTCTCGGCTCGGCCAACCCCCGCCACACGCAGCTGCTCGCGGCCGGCACCCGCGGGTACCCGGAACCGAGGACGACACCAGCGCCTCACGCGTTTTAGGACACCTGAAAACTCACGGGGCCACGCAGCAGTCACAAAGCCGGTTGCGGTAGACCGGTCCCCGAACCCTGCCCCAGCGCCGGGGGGGAGGTGGAAAGGGGAGGATGCGGCAAGGCACGCGCCGGGCCGCTAACGCCACGGCTCCCCCCCGCTCGAGCCGCTCGGGGCTGGGGGAACGAGGACGACACCTCACACGCGACGGGAAGCGAAGTGGAAAGGAAGACCGCCCTTGCCCTGCCGGCCGGGGGCCCTTTCCGACGCGACCCGAAAGGCCTCATCGATCAACAAGGACAGAAGGAAAGGAAGCCAGCGGAGGCCCCACGGCCTCGCTCTTCTGGGACAGACACAGCCACGCGCACCCGCCACCGCCCTCGGGAGCAGCCAGCAGGCACGGGGCTCGGCGTGCGGGCAACACGCCGGAGGAGCAAACGGGGCGCCCTCCAGAGATGGGGGGGGGGGGCAAGCTGCACCGGGCCGCACCGGCTCACAGGGCACCTCTGCCTCCCCGAAATGTGGGCTTGCATTTTCCCTCAAGCTGCACCGAGTTACATCTCCATCACGGGGCGCCCCTCTGGAGCCAGGAGGAAGCCGTGCTGGGGCACCGGCTTGCCCTCCTCCCCCCATGCCGGGCTCCATAGCATACGAGTGGCCAGTCACCGCCGCTGGCTTTTCCCTTCGATGCCGTGCCCCCGCGGGCTGCGGCTTTGGTCATGGGGGGGAACCCCCGTGAAGAGGGTCCAGTGCTGGGAACTCTCTCTGCCCCTTACCGGGCTCTCTCTCGCCGTGCCTGGACGGGCTTGCTTTCCATTCTTGGTGGGACCGACGCCGGCACCACGTCTCCCCGGCTTTCTCTGCCCCCGTGCCCCACCGGGCAAACGTCGCTTCGGGGGTTCCACACTTCGGCAGTGGCCGGCGCCAGCCACTCGTCAACTTTTTTTCTTTTCCCCGCTTTCGTTGCCGAGCCCGGGCTGGGCTCCGGCTCACGGACGAGCGAAACCCATCCAACACCGCTGAGGGTGCGCCAGCGGCCGCTCCAAACCGCCGCGCCTTTGTTCGGCCCCGCGGGTCCCCTCTCTGACCCGGGCGAAAGCCACCGAGAAGCCAGACGGACCCCTGCCCAGCCGCCTGGCGGGTGGCTTGGAGCAGCCGCTCGGCAGCGCTGCCCTGGGAGTGCTCGGCGTCGCTTGTTCCCTCATATACGGAACTGGAGGGCCGTCAGCTCCGCGAGCGCACAACCAGCCGACCTCCGCCCAGCGGCAGGTCGCAGAAATCACGCCGGCTTGTACGATGACGTAGGCGGAGGCAGAGCGCAACAGCGACCCCTTGGCGACAAGCGCGATCTCCGCGGAGAGCACGTCTACTCGCCGAGGGAGAGCACGTCTACTCGCCCAGGGAGAGCACGTCTACTCGCCCAGGGAGAGCACGTCTACTCGCCGAGGGAGAGCACGTCTACTCGCCGAGGGAGAGCACGTCTACTCGCCGAGGGAGAGCACGTCTACTCGCCCAGGGAGAGCACGTCTACTCGCCCAGGGAGAGCACGTCTACTCGCCCAGGGAGAGCACGTCTACTCGCCCAGGGAGAGCACGTCTACTCGCCCAGGGAGAGCACGTCTACTCGCCCAGGGAGAGCACGTCTACTCGCCGAGGGAGAGCACGTCTACCCGCCGAGGGAGAGCACGTCTACTCGCCCAGGGAGAGCACGTCTACTCGCCGAGGGAGAGCACGTCTACTCGCCGAGGGAGAGCACGTCTACTCGCCGAGGGAGAGCACGTCTACTCGCCGAGGGAGAGCACGTCTACTCGCCCAGGGAGAGCACGTCTACTCGCCCAGGGAGAGCACGTCTACCTCCCGCCTGAGGGAGAGCACGGGGGGGGGGGGACAAAGACAGGCGGCAGCAGCTTCGGTGAACGTCACCCGGGAGGCGACCGGGGCTGTCCCGGGGCAGTCCCGGGAAGCCGGCGTCCGACACAGGGAACCGTCAGCTGCCGGACCGGGGCGAATCCCCGCGGCCACGGCAGGGGTGGGGGCTCGAAGACAGCCGGCAGTCGCCTCGGTGAACGTCACCCGGCCGGCGACCGCGGCCGTTCCGGGGCCGTCCCGGGAAGCCTGCGACAGGCACGGGGTCCCAGCCGCGGCCGGACCGACTCGAAGCCCCGCGGCCCCGGCACGGGGGAGGCCCAAAGACTGGCGGCAGCCGCTTCGCTGAACGTCACCCGGCCGGCGACCGGGGCCGTCCCGGGGCTGTCCCGGGATGCCGGCTTCCGGCACGGGGTCCCGGCCGCGGCCGGAGCGGCTCGAATCCCCGCGGTCCCGGCAGCAGCCGGAGCCGCTCGCCGTTCGGGCTCCCGGCACCCTACGGATCCGCCGACTCGTTCGCGGGCGGCGGGGGGAGGCAGTGAAGGAGGTGCGGGCAGAAGCGGCAGCGGAGGCGGAGGGGGGGGGGGGCTCGAAGACAGCCGGCAGCCGCTTCGGAGAACGTCACCCGGCCGGCGACCGCGGCCGTTCCGGGGCCGTCCCGGGAAGCCTGCGACAGGCACGGGGTCCCGGCCTCGGCCGGACCCGCACTGGATGCCGCCGCCTCGGGCTCTCGGGACGGTATGGATCCGCCGACTCGTTCGCCGGCGGCGGGGGGAGGCAGTGGAGGGGGTGCGGGGAGAAGCGGCAGCGGAGGCGGAGGGGGGGGGGGGCTCGAAGACAGCCGGCAGCCGCTTCGGTGAACGTCACCCAGGAGGCGATCGGGGCCGTCCCGGGGCCGTCCCGGGATGCTGGCTTCCGCCACGGGGTCCCGGCCGCGGCCGGAGCGGCTCGAATCCCCGCGGTCCCGGCAGCAGCCGGAGCCGCTCGCCGTTCGGGCTCCCGGCACCCTACGGATCCGGCGACTCGTTCGCCGGCGGCGGGGGGAGGCAGTGGAGGGGGTGCGGGCAGAAGCGGCAGCGGAGGCGGAGGGGGGGGGGGCTCGAAGACAGCCGGCAGCCGCTTCGGTGAACGTCACCCGGCCGGCGACCGGGGCCGTCCCGGGGCTGTCCGGGGATGCCGGCTTCCGGCACGGGGTCCCGGCCGCGGCCGGAGCGGCTCGAATCCCCGCGGTCCCGGCAGCAGCCGGAGCCGCTCGCCGTTCGGGCTCCCGGCACCCTACAGATCCGGCGACTCGTTCGCGGGCGGCGGGGGGAGGCAGTGGAGGGGGTGCGGGCAGAAGCGGCAGCGGAGGCGGAGGGGGGGGGGGGGGGGCTCGGAGACAGCCGTCAGCCGCTTCGGTGAACGTCACCCGGGAGGCGACCGGGACCGGCCCGGGAAGCCATCGTCCGGCCCCGGATCCCGGCCGCGGCCGGACCGGCTCGAAGCCCCGCGGCCCCGGCACGGGGGAGGCCCAAAGACTGGCGGCAGCCGCTTCGCTGAACGTCACCCGGCCGGCGACCGGGGCCGTCCCGGGGCCGTCCCGGGATGCCGGCTTCCGGCACGGGGTCCCGGCCGCGGCCGGAGCGGCTCGAAGCCCCGCGGTCCCGGCAGCAGCCGGAGCCGCTCGCCGTTCGGGCTCCCGGCACCCTACGGATCCGCCGACTCGTTCGCCGGCGGCGGGGGGAGGCAGTGGAGGGGGTGCGGGCAGAAGCGGCAGCGGAGGCGGAGGGGGGGGGGGGCTCGAAGACAGCCGGCAGCCGCTTCGGTGAACGTCACCCGGCCGGCGACCGGGGCCGTCCCGGGGCTGTCCGGGGATGCCGGCTTCCGGCACGGGGTCCCGGCCGCGGCCGGAGCGGCTCGAATCCCCGCGGCCCCGGCAGCAGCCGGAGCCGCTCGCCGTTCGGGCTCCCGGCACCCTACAGATCCGGCGACTCGTTCGCCGGCGGCGGGGGGAGGCAGTGGAGGGGGTGCGGGCAGAAGCGGCAGCGGAGGCGGAGGGGGGGGGGGGGCTCGAAGACAGCCGGCAGCCGCTTCGGTGAACGTCACCCGGGAGGCGACCGGGACCGGCCCGGGAAGCCATCGTCCGGCCCGGGATCCCGGCCGCGGCCGGACCGGCTCGAAGCCCCGCGGCCCCGGCACGGGGGAGGCCCAAAGACTGGCGGCAGCCGCTTCGCTGAACGTCACCCGGCCGGCGACCGGGGCCGTCCCGGGGCCGTCCCGGGATGCCGGCTTCCGGCACGGGGTCCCGGCCGCGGCCGGAGCGGCTCGAATCCCCGCGGTCCCGGCAGCAGCCGGAGCCGCTCGCCGTTCGGGCTCCCGGCACCCTACGGATCCGCCGACTCGTTCGCCGGCGGCGGGGGGAGGCAGTGGAGGGGGTGCGGGCAGAAGCGGCAGCGGAGGCGGAGGGGGGGGGGGGCTCGAAGACAGCCGGCAGCCGCTTCGGTGAACGTCACCCGGCCGGCGACCGGGGCCGTCCCGGGGCTGTCCGGGGATGCCGGCTTCCGGCACGGGGTCCCGGCCGCGGCCGGAGCGGCTCGAATCCCCGCGGCCCCGGCAGCAGCCGGAGCCGCTCGCCGTTCGGGCTCCCGGCACCCTACAGATCCGGCGACTCGTTCGCCGGCGGCGGGGGGAGGCAGTGGAGGGGGTGCGGGGAGAAGCGGCAGCGGAGGCGGAGGGGGGGGGGGGGCTCGAAGACAGCTGGCAGCCGCTTCGGTGAACGTCACCCGGGAGGCGACCGGGACCGGCCCGGGAAGCCATCGTCCGGCCCGGGATCCCGGCCGCGGCCGGACCGGCTCGAAGCCCCGCGGCCCCGGCACGGGGGAGGCCCAAAGACTGGCGGCAGCCGCTTCGCTGAACGTCACCCGGCCGGCGACCGGGGCCGTCCCGGGGCCGTCCCGGGATGCCGGCTTCCGGCACGGGGTCCCGGCCGCGGCCGGAGCGGCTCGAAGCCCCGCGGCCCCGGCAGCAGCCGGAGCCGCTCGCCGTTCGGGCTCCCGGCACCCTACGGATCCGGCGACTCGTTCGCCGGCGGCGGGGGGAGGCAGTGGAGGCGGTGCGGGGAGAAGCGGCAGCGGAGGCGGAGGGGGGGCGGGGGGGACGATAGTGGCGGGGGGCGGGGGGTGCTCGAAGGCAGCCGGCAGCCGGTTCGGTGAACATTCGCCGGGGCGGGGGGGCGACCTGTCCGTGCCCGGGGCAGCCCCGGGAAGCCGGCAGCCAGCACGGGGTCCCGGCAGCACCTGTTCCCTGCCCTGGGACTTGCCGTGCCCGGCGGCCGGTTGCCGGGTGGGGGGAGCGATGAGAGGCGGGGCGCAGCGGCCGGGGCAGCGCCGGGCCGCAGCGGGGGGCTGGGCGGGTGGGGTAGGCGTCGAGCGGCAAGCCCTCGGCTGCAGCGAATGTTCGGCGGTGCGGGGCGGGGGGGGACGGGACGACACGTTGGGGGCGCCGAGTCCGAGCCACCCCCGGCCCCAGGGGCGGCCGGAGGGGGAGGCCGGTGCCTGGCCCTGGGAGCTGCTGGGCGCCGGATGGCCGAGGGTGCGTCAGAAGCCGCCCGAGCGGTCGAGCAGGTCCTCCAGAAAGGCCTAGGGTGGCTTCGAGGGCCCCGGGAGCAGTCGAGGGAGGCCTCCAGGCAGGTCTGGAGTGGATGGGAGGCCTTCCAAAGCAGACAAGGGAGGCTGCCAGCGGGGCCTAGGCTGGCACTGCAGCCTGTAAATGGTTGGGGGGGGGGGCCTCTGGTGCGGCCTGGAGTCTCTGGGTGGCGTCCAGAGAGGTGCAAAAGATCCTCTGGTGCGGCCTGTGGTGGCGGAGAAGCCTGCAGAGCGTGCGGGGGAGGCTTCTGGTGCGGCCTGGGGTGGGTCGGAAGCCTGCAGAGCGTGCGGGAGAGGCTTCTGGTGCGGCCTGGGGTGGGTCGGAAGCCTGCAGAGCGTGCGGGGGAGGCTTCTGGTGCGGCCTGGGGTGGGTCGGAAGCCTGCAGAGCGTGCGGGGGAGGCTTCTGGTGCGGCCTGGGGTGGCTGAGAAGCCTGCAGAGCGTGCGGGAGAGGCTTCTGGTGCGGCCTGGGGTGGCTGAGAAGCCTGCAGAGCGTGCGGGAGAGGCTTCTGCTGCGGCCTGGGGTGGCTGAGAAGCCTGCAGAGCGTGCGGGGGAGGCTTCTGTTGGGGCCTGGGGTGGGTCAGAAGCCTACAGAGCGTGCGGGGGAGGCTTCTGTTGCGGCCTGGGGTGGGTCGGAAGCCTGCAGAGCATGCGGGGGAGGCTTCTGCTGCGGCCTGGGGTGGCTGAGAAGCCTGCAGAGCGTGCGGGAGAGGCTTCTGCTGCGGCCTGGGGTGGCTGAGAAGCCTGCAGAGCGTGCGGGAGAGGCTTCTGTTGGGGCCTGGGGTGGGTCGGAAGCCTGCAGAGCGTGCGGGAGAGGCTTCTGCTGCGGCCTGGGGTGGGACGGAAGCCTGCAGAGCGTGCGGGGGAGGCTTCTGGTGCGGCCTGGGGTGGGACGGAAGCCTGCAGAGCGTGCGGGAGAGGCTTCTGCTGCGGCCTGGGGTGGGTCGGAAGCCTGCAGAGCGTGCGGGAGAGGCTTCTGTTGCGGCCTGGGGTGGGTCGGAAGCCTGCAGAGCGTGCGGGAGAGGCTTCTGCTGCGGCCTGGGGTGGGTCGGAAGCCTGCAGAGCGTGCGGGAGAGGCTTCTGCTGCGGCCTGGGGTGGCTGAGAAGCCTGCAGAGCGTGCGGGAGAGGCTTCTGGTGCGGCCTGGGGTGGCTGAGAAGCCTGCAGAGCGTGCGGGAGAGGCTTCTGCTGCGGCCTGGGGTGGCTGAGAAGCCTGCAGAGCGTGCGGGAGAGGCTTCTGCTGCGGCCTGGGGTGGCTGAGAAGCCTGCAGAGCGTGCGGGAGAGGCTTCTGCTGCGGCCTGGGGTGGCTGAGAAGCCTGCAGAGCGTGCGGGAGAGGCTTCTGGTGCGGCCTGGGGTGGCTGAGAAGCCTGCAGAGCGTGCGGGAGAGGCTTCTGCTGCGGCCTGGGGTGGCTGAGAAGCCTGCAGAGCGTGCGGGAGAGGCTTCTGCTGTGGCCTGGGGTGGGTCGGAAGCCTGCAGAGCGTGCGGGGGAGGCTTCTGGTGCGGCCTGGGGTGGGTCGGAAGCCTGCAGAGCATGCGGGGGAGGCTTCTGCTGCGGCCTGGGGTCTCTGGGTGGCCTCTAGAGAGGTGCAAAAGACCCTCTGGGTTGGGCTGGGGTGGCTCTTGGACCCCTGCCACACAGTGGGGAGAGGCCTCCGGCCCGCCACCTGTGTCCCTGTGTGCCTGAGTGCCTGTGTCCCTGTGTCCCTGTGTCCCTGTGTCCCTGTGTCCCTGTGTCCCTGAGTGCCTGAGTGCCTGAGTGCCTGTGTCCCTGTGTCCTTGTGTCCCTGTGTCCCTGTGTCCCTGAGTGCCTGAGTGCCTGTGTCCCTGTGTCCCTGTGTCCCTGAGTGCCTGAGTGCCTGAGTGCCTGTGTCCCTGTGTCCTTGTGTCCCTGTGTCCCTGTGTCCCTGTGTGCCTGAGTGCCTGTGTCCCTGTGTCCCTGTCTGTGTACCTGTGTGCGAGAGTGTCCGGCACGCCACCCAGCGGCGGCGGGCAAGCAGGTAGGCGGGTGGGCGGGCCGGCGAGGGCCAGTGTGAGTTTGGGGGGTGGGAGGGGAGGCGGCAGCTGGAAGCGTCAGAGGAGGGGGCGTGGCTCCGGCTGGCCCCGGGAGCAGGTTCCCGGGACCGGGACCGGCTGGACCCGGCGGGTGGTTGATCCCGGGGCGGGGGGCAGAGGCGGCGGGAAGCGGCAGCTGCGTGTGCGGCGGGGGGGTGGAGGGCGAACCGCGGCGGGAAGCGGATGCTTCAGAGCAGGTTACGGGGGCGGGGACGGACGACACCACCTGTCCCCGCCCCGGGACGGGCTGGACCCGGCGCCGTGTACCCGCCGCCGCCCCCGCCGCCGCCCCCCTCCGCCACCCCGGGACCCCGACGTTTTTTGGCGCCCGCGCCTTTTTTTGCTCCCCGCCTGCCCGCGCTGCCCCGAGCCCTCCCCCGGGGCGGGGCGGGAGGGAGGGACGGACGGACGGGTAGCCGGGGATCTCCGAGCGCGCGCCACCAGACCGAGGCGGGTCCCGGCGGCGGCGGCGGCGGCGGCGGCGGCGGCGGCGGCGGCGGCGGCGGCGGCAGCAGCAGCAGCAAGCGACGGCGGGGGGGGCAGGCTAGGGAGAGAGGGGGAGCGGCATGCGGTAGGGCTGGGGGGTTTGTTTCGGGGGGGAGGGGTGGGGGGGGGGTGGCAGCGGTCAGCGAGAGCGGGGAGAGGGGGAGCGGCATGCGGTAGGGCTGGGGTGTTTTTGGGGTGGGGGCGTTGGGGGGATTAGCGGGCGGGCGGGCAGCCGAGCCAAGCGGCAAGCCGGGGGGCGGGCGAGGGCGGCTTTAGGGCCGGAGGAGCGGAGCGCAACCTCCCCCGTGCAGGCTCCAGCGTGGAGAGCAGCAAGTTTTTGGGGACGGGGGACGACGGACGGGAGGGGCAGCGGCGAGAGGCTAGCTGCGGCAAGGGGCACCGGCACGGCCGCCCTAACAGCGCCGCCTCGGTCGCAGGGGTTAGAGAGCAGCCGGGCAGCCCGGGAGGGAAGCGGCAGCCCGCGAAGGGGGGAAGGGGGGGCTCCGCGCAAACCGCTAACGGGAGCCGGGGGGTGTGGGGAGCTGGGGGTGGCAGCAGCGGCAAGAGGCAACGTCGGGAGGGGGGGCTCCGCGCAAACCGGTAACGGGGGCCGGGGGGTGTGGGGGGGGCGGTGGCGGCCGCGGCAAGAGGCAACGGCAGGCGGGGGGGCTCCGCGCAAACCGGCAGCGGGGGGGGGGGGCGGGGGTAGCGGCAAGAGGCAACGGCGGGAAGGGGGGGCTCCGCGCAAACCGCTAACGGGAGCCGGGGGGTGTGGGGAGCTGGGGGTGGCAGCAGCGGCAAGAGGCAACGTCGGGAGGGGGGGCTCCGCGCAAACCGGTAACGGGGGCCCGGGGGTGTGGAGGGGGCGGTGGTGGCCGCGGCGAGAGGCAACGGCAGGCGGGGGCGCTCCGCGCAAACCGGCAGCGGGGGGGGGGCGGGGGTAACGGCAAGAGGCAACGGCGGGAAGGGGGGCCTCCGCGCAAACCGGCAGCGGGGGGGGGCGGGGGTAGCGGCAAGAGGCAACGGCGGGAAGGGGGGGCTCCGCGCAAACCGGCAGCGGGGGGGGGCGGGGGTAGCGGCAAGAGGCAACGGCGGGAAGGGGGGGCTCCGCGCAAACCGGCAGCGGGGGGGGGCGGGGGTAGCGGCAAGAGGCAACGGCGGGAAGGGGGGGCTCCGCGCAAACCGGCAGCGGGGGGGGGCGGGGGTAGCGGCAAGAGGCAACGGCGGGAAGGGGGAGCTCCGCGCAAACCGGCAGCGGGGGGGGGCGGGGGTAGCGGCAAGAGGCAACGTCGGGAGGGGGGGCTCCGCGCAAACCGGCAGCGGGGGGGGGCGGGGGTAGCGGCAAGAGGCAACGTCGGGAGGGGGGGCGCCGCGCAAACCGGCAACGGGGGCGGGGGGGGAGGCGGTCAGGGGCGGGGGGAGATTTCTAGAGATGCCGGCAGACCTTCTCCCCGGAGAACAGCGCTGTTGAAGAAAAGACTGCTTCAGAACACAACCTTTAATGAAAGACGCTCGATGAAAACAACACTTAATAAAAGAAGGTTTCATGCCGACTGCCTCTCTTCATTTACGCCGCCGCGGGGGGGGGGGGTTGGGGGCCGGGCGGGCGATACCAGGCGGCCCTCGTCCCGGGGACCACGTCTACCCCGCGGTTCCAGCCTCCGCGCGCTAAGTGCCCGCCCGGCCGCGGGGAGCACGTCTACCTCCTGCCGCACGGCTCAGTGCACTAAGTCCCCCCTCGCCATGGAG
>NW_027142592.1:170000-180000 GCF_026170545.1 Melanerpes formicivorus | reverse complement strand
CGGCTCACAGGGCACCTCTGCCTCCCCGAAATGTGGGCTTGCATTTTCCCTCAAGCTGCACCGAGTTACATCTCCATCACGGGGCGCCCCTCTGGAGCCAGGAGGAAGCCGTGCTGGGGCACCGGCTTGCCCTCCTCCCCCCATGCCGGGCTCCATAGCATACGAGTGGCCAGTCACCGCCGCTGGCTTTTCCCTTCGATGCCGTGCCCCCGCGGGCTGCGGCTTTGGTCATGGGGGGGAACCCCCGTGAAGAGGGTCCAGTGCTGGGAACTCTCTCTGCCCCTTACCGGGCTCTCTCTCGCCGTGCCTGGACGGGCTTGCTTTCCATTCTTGGTGGGACCGACGCCGGCACCACGTCTCCCCGGCTTTCTCTGCCCCCGTGCCCCACCGGGCAAACGTCGCTTCGGGGGTTCCACACTTCGGCAGTGGCCGGCGCCAGCCACTCGTCAACTTTTTTTCTTTTCCCCGCTTTCGTTGCCGAGCCCGGGCTGGGCTCCGGCTCACGGACGAGCGAAACCCATCCAACACCGCTGAGGGTGCGCCAGCGGCCGCTCCAAACCGCCGCGCCTTTGTTCGGCCCCGCGGGTCCCCTCTCTGACCCGGGCGAAAGCCACCGAGAAGCCAGACGGACCCCTGCCCAGCCGCCTGGCGGGTGGCTTGGAGCAGCCGCTCGGCAGCGCTGCCCTGGGAGTGCTCGGCGTCGCTTGTTCCCTCATATACGGAACTGGAGGGCCGTCAGCTCCGCGAGCGCACAACCAGCCGACCTCCGCCCAGCGGCAGGTCGCAGAAATCACGCCGGCTTGTACGATGACGTAGGCGGAGGCAGAGCGCAACAGCGACCCCTTGGCGACAAGCGCGATCTCCGCGGAGAGCACGTCTACTCGCCGAGGGAGAGCACGTCTACTCGCCCAGGGAGAGCACGTCTACTCGCCCAGGGAGAGCACGTCTACTCGCCGAGGGAGAGCACGTCTACTCGCCGAGGGAGAGCACGTCTACTCGCCGAGGGAGAGCACGTCTACTCGCCCAGGGAGAGCACGTCTACTCGCCCAGGGAGAGCACGTCTACTCGCCCAGGGAGAGCACGTCTACTCGCCGAGGGAGAGCACGTCTACTCGCCGAGGGAGAGCACGTCTACTCGCCGAGGGAGAGCACGTCTACTCGCCGAGGGAGAGCACGTCTACTCGCCCAGGGAGAGCACGTCTACTCGCCCAGGGAGAGCACGTCTACCTCCCGCCTGAGGGAGAGCACGGGGGGGGGGGGACAAAGACAGGCGGCAGCAGCTTCGGTGAACGTCACCCGGGAGGCGACCGGGGCTGTCCCGGGGCAGTCCCGGGAAGCCGGCGTCCGACACAGGGAACCGTCAGCTGCCGGACCGGGGCGAATCCCCGCGGCCACGGCAGGGGTGGGGGCTCGAAGACAGCCGGCAGTCGCCTCGGTGAACGTCACCCGGCCGGCGACCGCGGCCGTTCCGGGGCCGTCCCGGGAAGCCTGCGACAGGCACGGGGTCCCAGCCGCGGCCGGACCGACTCGAAGCCCCGCGGCCCCGGCACGGGGGAGGCCCAAAGACTGGCGGCAGCCGCTTCGCTGAACGTCACCCGGCCGGCGACCGGGGCCGTCCCGGGGCTGTCCCGGGATGCCGGCTTCCGGCACGGGGTCCCGGCCGCGGCCGGAGCGGCTCGAATCCCCGCGGTCCCGGCAGCAGCCGGAGCCGCTCGCCGTTCGGGCTCCCGGCACCCTACGGATCCGCCGACTCGTTCGCGGGCGGCGGGGGGAGGCAGTGAAGGAGGTGCGGGCAGAAGCGGCAGCGGAGGCGGAGGGGGGGGGGGGCTCGAAGACAGCCGGCAGCCGCTTCGGAGAACGTCACCCGGCCGGCGACCGCGGCCGTTCCGGGGCCGTCCCGGGAAGCCTGCGACAGGCACGGGGTCCCGGCCTCGGCCGGACCCGCACTGGATGCCGCCGCCTCGGGCTCTCGGGACGGTATGGATCCGCCGACTCGTTCGCCGGCGGCGGGGGGAGGCAGTGGAGGGGGTGCGGGGAGAAGCGGCAGCGGAGGCGGAGGGGGGGGGGGGCTCGAAGACAGCCGGCAGCCGCTTCGGTGAACGTCACCCAGGAGGCGATCGGGGCCGTCCCGGGGCCGTCCCGGGATGCTGGCTTCCGCCACGGGGGTCCCGGCCGCGGCCGGAGCGGCTCGAATCCCCGCGGTCCCGGCAGCAGCCGGAGCCGCTCGCCGTTCGGGCTCCCGGCACCCTACGGATCCGGCGACTCGTTCGCCGGCGGCGGGGGGAGGCAGTGGAGGGGGTGCGGGCAGAAGCGGCAGCGGAGGCGGAGGGGGGGGGGCTCGAAGACAGCCGGCAGCCGCTTCGGTGAACGTCACCCGGCCGGCGACCGGGGCCGTCCCGGGGCTGTCCGGGGATGCCGGCTTCCGGCACGGGGTCCCGGCCGCGGCCGGAGCGGCTCGAATCCCCGCGGTCCCGGCAGCAGCCGGAGCCGCTCGCCGTTCGGGCTCCCGGCACCCTACAGATCCGGCGACTCGTTCGCGGGCGGCGGGGGGAGGCAGTGGAGGGGGTGCGGGCAGAAGCGGCAGCGGAGGCGGAGGGGGGGGGGGGGGGCTCGGAGACAGCCGTCAGCCGCTTCGGTGAACGTCACCCGGGAGGCGACCGGGACCGGCCCGGGAAGCCATCGTCCGGCCCCGGATCCCGGCCGCGGCCGGACCGGCTCGAAGCCCCGCGGCCCCGGCACGGGGGAGGCCCAAAGACTGGCGGCAGCCGCTTCGCTGAACGTCACCCGGCCGGCGACCGGGGCCGTCCCGGGGCCGTCCCGGGATGCCGGCTTCCGGCACGGGGTCCCGGCCGCGGCCGGAGCGGCTCGAAGCCCCGCGGTCCCGGCAGCAGCCGGAGCCGCTCGCCGTTCGGGCTCCCGGCACCCTACGGATCCGCCGACTCGTTCGCCGGCGGCGGGGGGAGGCAGTGGAGGGGGTGCGGGCAGAAGCGGCAGCGGAGGCGGAGGGGGGGGGGGGCTCGAAGACAGCCGGCAGCCGCTTCGGTGAACGTCACCCGGCCGGCGACCGGGGCCGTCCCGGGGCTGTCCGGGGATGCCGGCTTCCGGCACGGGGTCCCGGCCGCGGCCGGAGCGGCTCGAATCCCCGCGGCCCCGGCAGCAGCCGGAGCCGCTCGCCGTTCGGGCTCCCGGCACCCTACAGATCCGGCGACTCGTTCGCCGGCGGCGGGGGGAGGCAGTGGAGGGGGTGCGGGCAGAAGCGGCAGCGGAGGCGGAGGGGGGGGGGGGGCTCGAAGACAGCCGGCAGCCGCTTCGGTGAACGTCACCCGGGAGGCGACCGGGACCGGCCCGGGAAGCCATCGTCCGGCCCGGGATCCCGGCCGCGGCCGGACCGGCTCGAAGCCCCGCGGCCCCGGCACGGGGGAGGCCCAAAGACTGGCGGCAGCCGCTTCGCTGAACGTCACCCGGCCGGCGACCGGGGCCGTCCCGGGGCCGTCCCGGGATGCCGGCTTCCGGCACGGGGTCCCGGCCGCGGCCGGAGCGGCTCGAATCCCCGCGGTCCCGGCAGCAGCCGGAGCCGCTCGCCGTTCGGGCTCCCGGCACCCTACGGATCCGCCGACTCGTTCGCCGGCGGCGGGGGGAGGCAGTGGAGGGGGTGCGGGCAGAAGCGGCAGCGGAGGCGGAGGGGGGGGGGGGCTCGAAGACAGCCGGCAGCCGCTTCGGTGAACGTCACCCGGCCGGCGACCGGGGCCGTCCCGGGGCTGTCCGGGGATGCCGGCTTCCGGCACGGGGTCCCGGCCGCGGCTGGAGCGGCTCGAATCCCCGCGGTCCCGGCAGCAGCCGGAGCCGCTCGCCGTTCGGGCTCCCGGCACCCTACAGATCCGGCGACTCGTTCGCCGGCGGCGGGGGGAGGCAGTGGAGGGGGTGCGGGCAGAAGCGGCAGCGGAGGCGGAGGGGGGGGGGGGGCTCGAAGACAGCCGGCAGCCGCTTCGGTGAACGTCACCCGGGAGGCGACCGGGACCGGCCCGGGAAGCCATCGTCCGGCCCGGGATCCCGGCCGCGGCCGGACCGGCTCGAAGCCCCGCGGCCCCGGCACGGGGGAGGCCCAAAGACTGGCGGCAGCCGCTTCGCTGAACGTCACCCGGCCGGCGACCGGGGCCGTCCCGGGGCCGTCCCGGGATGCCGGCTTCCGGCACGGGGTCCCGGCCGCGGCCGGAGCGGCTCGAATCCCCGCGGTCCCGGCAGCAGCCGGAGCCGCTCGCCGTTCGGGCTCCCGGCACCCTACAGATCCGGCGACTCGTTCGCCGGCGGCGGGGGGAGGCAGTGGAGGGGGTGCGGGGAGAAGCGGCAGCGGAGGCGGAGGGGGGGGGGGGGCTCGAAGACAGCTGGCAGCCGCTTCGGTGAACGTCACCCGGGAGGCGACCGGGACCGGCCCGGGAAGCCATCGTCCGGCCCGGGATCCCGGCCGCGGCCGGACCGGCTCGAAGCCCCGCGGCCCCGGCACGGGGGAGGCCCAAAGACTGGCGGCAGCCGCTTCGCTGAACGTCACCCGGCCGGCGACCGGGGCCGTCCCGGGGCCGTCCCGGGATGCCGGCTTCCGGCACGGGGTCCCGGCCGCGGCCGGAGCGGCTCGAAGCCCCGCGGCCCCGGCAGCAGCCGGAGCCGCTCGCCGTTCGGGCTCCCGGCACCCTACGGATCCGGCGACTCGTTCGCCGGCGGCGGGGGGAGGCAGTGGAGGCGGTGCGGGGAGAAGCGGCAGCGGAGGCGGAGGGGGGGCGGGGGGGGACGATAGTGGCGGGGGGCGGGGGGTGCTCGAAGGCAGCCGGCAGCCGGTTCGGTGAACATTCGCCGGGGCGGGGGGGGCGACCTGTCCGTGCCCGGGGCAGCCCCGGGAAGCCGGCAGCCAGCACGGGGTCCCGGCAGCACCTGTTCCCTGCCCTGGGACTTGCCGTGCCCGGCGGCCGGTTGCCGGGTGGGGGGAGCGATGAGAGGCGGGGCGCAGCGGCCGGGGCAGCGCCGGGCCGCAGCGGGGGGCTGGGCGGGTGGGGTAGGCGTCGAGCGGCAAGCCCTCGGCTGCAGCGAATGTTCGGCGGTGCGGGGCGGGGGGGGACGGGACGACACGTTGGGGGCGCCGAGTCCGAGCCACCCCCGGCCCCAGGGGCGGCCGGAGGGGGAGGCCGGTGCCTGGCCCTGGGAGCTGCTGGGCGCCGGATGGCCGAGGGTGCGTCAGAAGCCGCCCGAGCGGTCGAGCAGGTCCTCCAGAAAGGCCTAGGGTGGCTTCGAGGGCCCCGGGAGCAGTCGAGGGAGGCCTCCAGGCAGGTCTGGAGTGGATGGGAGGCCTTCCAAAGCAGACAAGGGAGGCTGCCAGCGGGGCCTAGGCTGGCACTGCAGCCTGTAAATGGTTGGGGGGGGGGGGCCTCTGGTGCGGCCTGGAGTCTCTGGGTGGCGTCCAGAGAGGTGCAAAAGATCCTCTGGTGCGGCCTGTGGTGGCGGAGAAGCCTGCAGAGCGTGCGGGGGAGGCTTCTGGTGCGGCCTGGGGTGGGTCGGAAGCCTGCAGAGCGTGCGGGAGAGGCTTCTGGTGCGGCCTGGGGTGGCTGAGAAGCCTGCAGAGCGTGCGGGAGAGGCTTCTGCTGCGGCCTGGGGTGGCTGAGAAGCCTGCAGAGCGTGCGGGGGAGGCTTCTGTTGGGGCCTGGGGTGGGTCAGAAGCCTACAGAGCGTGCGGGGGAGGCTTCTGTTGCGGCCTGGGGTGGGTCGGAAGCCTGCAGAGCATGCGGGGGAGGCTTCTGCTGCGGCCTGGGGTGGCTGAGAAGCCTGCAGAGCGTGCGGGAGAGGCTTCTGCTGCGGCCTGGGGTGGCTGAGAAGCCTGCAGAGCGTGCGGGAGAGGCTTCTGTTGGGGCCTGGGGTGGGTCGGAAGCCTGCAGAGCGTGCGGGAGAGGCTTCTGTTGGGGCCTGGGGTGGCTGAGAAGCCTGCAGAGCGTGCGGGGGAGGCTTCTGGTGCGGCCTGGGGTGGGTCGGAAGCCTGCAGAGCGTGCGGGAGAGGCTTCTGGTGCGGCCTGGGGTGGGTCGGAAGCCTGCAGAGCGTGCGGGAGAGGCTTCTGCTGCGGCCTGGGGTGGCTGAGAAGCCTGCAGAGCGTGCGGGAGAGGCTTCTGCTGCGGCCTGGGGTGGCTGAGAAGCCTGCAGAGCGTGCGGGAGAGGCTTCTGCTGCGGCCTGGGGTGGCTGAGAAGCCTGCAGAGCGTGCGGGAGAGGCTTCTGCTGCGGCCTGGGGTGGCTGAGAAGCCTGCAGAGCGTGCGGGAGAGGCTTCTGCTGCGGCCTGGGGTGGCTGAGAAGCCTGCAGAGCGTGCGGGAGAGGCTTCTGCTGCGGCCTGGGGTGGCTGAGAAGCCTGCAGGGCGTGCGGGAGAGGCTTCTGCTGCGGCCTGGGGTGGGTCGGAAGCCTGCAGAGCGTGCGGGGGAGGCTTCTGGTGCGGCCTGGGGTGGCTGAGAAGCCTGCAGAGCGTGCGCGGGAGGCTTCTGGTGCGGCCTGGGGTGGCTGAGAAGCCTGCAGAGCGTGCGGGAGAGGCTTCTGCTGCGGCCTGGGGTGGCTGAGAAGCCTGCAGAGCGTGCGGGGGAGGCTTCTGGTGCGGCCTGGGGTGGCTGAGAAGCCTGAAGAGCGTGCGGGAGAGGCTTCTGGTGCGGCCTGGGGTGGCTGAGAAGCCTGCAGAGCGTGCGGGGGAGGCTTCTGGTGCGGCCTGGGGTGGCTGAGAAGCCTGCAGAGCGTGCGGGAGAGGCTTCTGGTGCGGCCTGGGGTGGCTGAGAAGCCTGCAGAGCGTGCGGGAGAGGCTTCTGCTGCGGCCTGGGGTGGCTGAGAAGCCTGCAGAGCGTGCGGGAGAGGCTTCTGCTGCGGCCTGGGGTGGGTCGGAAGCCTGCAGAGCTTGCGGGGGAGGCTTCTGGTGCGGCCTGGGGTGGGTCGGAAGCCTGCAGAGCATGCGGGGGAGGCTTCTGCTGCGGCCTGGGGTCTCTGGGTGGCCTCTAGAGAGGTGCAAAAGACCCTCTGGGTTGGGCTGGGGTGGCTCTTGGACCCCTGCCACACAGTGGAGAGAGGCCTCCGGCCCGCCACCTGTGTCCCTGTGTGCCTGAGTGCCTGTGTCCCTGTGTCCCTGTGTCCCTGAGTGCCTGAGTGCCTGTGTCCCTGTGTCCCTGTGTCCCTGAGTGCCTGAGTGCCTGAGTGCCTGTGTCCCTGTGTCCTTGTGTCCCTGTGTCCCTGTGTCCCTGTGTGCCTGAGTGCCTGTGTCCCTGTGTCCCTGTCTGTGTACCTGTGTGCGAGAGTGTCCGGCACGCCACCCAGCGGCGGCGGGCAAGCAGGTAGGCGGGTGGGCGGGCCGGCGAGGGCCAGTGTGAGTTTGGGGGGTGGGAGGGGAGGCGGCAGCTGGAAGCGTCAGAGGAGGGGGCGTGGCTCCGGCTGGCCCCGGGAGCAGGTTCCCGGGACCGGGACCGGCTGGACCCGGCGGGTGGTTGATCCCGGGGCGGGGGGCAGAGGCGGCGGGAAGCGGCAGCTGCGTGTGCGGCGGGGGGGGTGGAGGGCGAACCGCGGCGGGAAGCGGATGCTTCAGAGCAGGTTACGGGGGCGGGGACGGACGACACCACCTGTCCCCGCCCCGGGACGGGCTGGACCCGGCGCCGTGTACCCGCCGCCGCCCCCGCCGCCGCCCCCCTCCGCCACCCCGGGACCCCGACGTTTTTTGGCGCCCGCGCCTTTTTTTGCTCCCCGCCTGCCCGCGCTGCCCCGAGCCCTCCCCCGGGGCGGGGCGGGAGGGAGGGACGGACGGACGGGTAGCCGGGGATCTCCGAGCGCGCGCCACCAGACCGAGGCGGGTCCCGGCGGCGGCGGCGGCGGCGGCGGCGGCGGCGGCGGCGGCGGCAGCAGCAGCAGCAAGCGACGGCGGGGGGGGGCAGGCTAGGGAGAGAGGGGGAGCGGCATGCGGTAGGGCTGGGGGGTTTGTTTCGGGGGGGAGGGGTGGGGGGGGGTGGCAGCGGTCAGCGAGAGCGGGGAGAGGGGGAGCGGCATGCGGTAGGGCTGGGGTGTTTTTGGGGTGGGGGCGTTGGGGGGATTAGCGGGCGGGCGGGCAGCCGAGCCAAGCGGCAAGCCGGGGGGCGGGCGAGGGCGGCTTTAGGGCCGGAGGAGCGGAGCGCAACCTCCCCCGTGCAGGCTCCAGCGTGGAGAGCAGCAAGTTTTTGGGGACGGGGGACGACGGACGGGAGGGGCAGCGGCGAGAGGCTAGCTGCGGCAAGGGGCACCGGCACGGCCGCCCTAACAGCGCCGCCTCGGTCGCAGGGGTTAGAGAGCAGCCGGGCAGCCCGGGAGGGAAGCGGCAGCCCGCGAAGGGGGGAAGGGGGGGCTCCGCGCAAACCGCTAACGGGAGCCGGGGGGTGTGGGGAGCTGGGGGTGGCAGCAGCGGCAAGAGGCAACGTCGGGAGGGGGGGCTCCGCGCAAACCGGTAACGGGGGCCGGGGGGTGTGGGGGGGGCGGTGGCGGCCGCGGCAAGAGGCAACGGCAGGCGGGGGGGCTCCGCGCAAACCGGCAGCGGGGGGGGGGGGCGGGGGGTAGCGGCAAGAGGCAACGGCGGGAAGGGGGGGCTCCGCGCAAACCGCTAACGGGAGCCGGGGGGTGTGGGGAGCTGGGGGTGGCAGCAGCGGCAAGAGGCAACGTCGGGAGGGGGGGCTCCGCGCAAACCGGTAACGGGGGCCCGGGGGTGTGGAGGGGGCGGTGGTGGCCGCGGCGAGAGGCAACGGCAGGCGGGGGCGCTCCGCGCAAACCGGCAGCGGGGGGGGGGCGGGGGGTAACGGCAAGAGGCAACGGCGGGAAGGGGGGCCTCCGCGCAAACCGGCAGCGGGGGGGGGGCGGGGGGTAGCGGCAAGAGGCAACGGCGGGAAGGGGGGGCTCCGCGCAAACCGGCAGCGGGGGGGGGGCGGGGGTAGCGGCAAGAGGCAACGGCGGGAAGGGGGGGCTCCGCGCAAACCGGCAGCGGGGGGGGGGCGGGGGTAGCGGCAAGAGGCAACGGCGGGAAGGGGGGGCTCCGCGCAAACCGGCAGCGGGGGGGGGGCGGGGGGTAGCGGCAAGAGGCAACGGCGGGAAGGGGGAGCTCCGCGCAAACCGGCAGCGGGGGGGGGGCGGGGGGTAGCGGCAAGAGGCAACGTCGGGAGGGGGGGCTCCGCGCAAACCGGCAGCGGGGGGGGGGCGGGGGGTAGCGGCAAGAGGCAACGTCGGGAGGGGGGGCGCCGCGCAAACCGGCAACGGGGGGCGGGGGGGGAGGCGGTCAGGGGCGGGGGGAGATTTCTAGAGATGCCGGCAGACCTTCTCCCCGGAGAACAGCGCTGTTGAAGAAAAGACTGCTTCAGAACACAACCTTTAATGAAAGACGCTCGATGAAAACAACACTTAATAAAAGAAGGTTTCATGCCGACTGCCTCTCTTCATTTACGCCGCCGCGGGGGGGGGGGGTTGGGGGCCGGGCGGGCGATACCAGGCGGCCCTCGTCCCGGGGACCACGTCTACCCCGCGGTTCCAGCCTCCGCGCGCTAAGTGCCCGCCCGGCCGCGGGGAGCACGTCTACCTCCTGCCGCACGGCTCAGTGCACTAAGTCCCCCCTCGCCATGGAGAGCACGTCTACCTGCCAGCTCAGGGAGAGCACGTCTACTCACCGAGGGAGAGCACGTCTACCACCTGGGAAGGAGAGCACGTCTACCTCCTCGGGAAGGAGAGCACGTCTACCTCCTCGGGAAGGAGAGCACGTCTACCTCCTCGGGAAGGAGAGCACGTCTACCTCCTGGGAAGGAGAGCACGTCTACCTCCTCGGGAAGGAGAGCACGTCTACCTCCTGGGAAGGAGAGCACGTCTACCTCCTCGGGAAGGAGAGCACGTCTACCTGCCGCCGCACGGCTCAGTGCACTAAGTCCCCCCCTCGCCAGGGAGAGCACGTCTACCTCCTCGGGAAGGAGAGCACGTCTACCTCCTGCCGCACGGCTC
>NW_027142592.1:150000-157500 GCF_026170545.1 Melanerpes formicivorus | reverse complement strand
TGGCGGGTGGCTTGGAGCAGCCGCTCGGCAGCGCTGCCCTGGGAGTGCTCGGCGTCGCTTGTTCCCTCATATACGGAACTGGAGGGCCGTCAGCTCCGCGAGCGCACAACCAGCCGACCTCCGCCCAGCGGCAGGTCGCAGAAATCACGCCGGCTTGTACGATGACGTAGGCGGAGGCAGAGCGCAACAGCGACCCCTTGGCGACAAGCGCGATCTCCGCGGAGAGCACGTCTACTCGCCGAGGGAGAGCACGTCTACTCGCCCAGGGAGAGCACGTCTACTCGCCCAGGGAGAGCACGTCTACTCGCCGAGGGAGAGCACGTCTACTCGCCGAGGGAGAGCACGTCTACTCGCCGAGGGAGAGCACGTCTACTCGCCCAGGGAGAGCACGTCTACTCGCCCAGGGAGAGCATGTCTACTCGCCCAGGGAGAGCACGTCTACTCGCCCAGGGAGAGCACGTCTACTCGCCCAGGGAGAGCACGTCTACTCGCCCAGGGAGAGCACGTCTACTCGCCCAGGGAGAGCACGTCTACTCGCCGAGGGAGAGCACGTCTACTCGCCGAGGGAGAGCACGTCTACTCGCCCAGGGAGAGCACGTCTACTCGCCGAGGGAGAGCACGTCTACTCGCCGAGGGAGAGCACGTCTACTCGCCGAGGGAGAGCACGTCTACTCGCCGAGGGAGAGCACGTCTACTCGCCCAGGGAGAGCACGTCTACTCGCCCAGGGAGAGCACGTCTACCTCCCGCCTGAGGGAGAGCACGGGGGGGGGGGACAAAGACAGGCGGCAGCAGCTTCGGTGAACGTCACCCGGGAGGCGACCGGGGCTGTCCCGGGGCAGTCCCGGGAAGCCGGCGTCCGACACAGGGAACCGTCAGCTGCCGGACCGGGGCGAATCCCCGCGGCCACGGCAGGGGTGGGGGCTCGAAGACAGCCGGCAGTCGCCTCGGTGAACGTCACCCGGCCGGCGACCGCGGCCGTTCCGGGGCCGTCCCGGGAAGCCTGCGACAGGCACGGGGTCCCAGCCGCGGCCGGACCGACTCGAAGCCCCGCGGCCCCGGCACGGGGGAGGCCCAAAGACTGGCGGCAGCCGCTTCGCTGAACGTCACCCGGCCGGCGACCGGGGCCGTCCCGGGGCTGTCCCGGGATGCCGGCTTCCGGCACGGGGTCCCGGCCGCGGCCGGAGCGGCTCGAATCCCCGCGGTCCCGGCAGCAGCCGGAGCCGCTCGCCGTTCGGGCTCCCGGCACCCTACGGATCCGCCGACTCGTTCGCGGGCGGCGGGGGGAGGCAGTGAAGGAGGTGCGGGCAGAAGCGGCAGCGGAGGCGGAGGGGGGGGGGGGCTCGAAGACAGCCGGCAGCCGCTTCGGAGAACGTCACCCGGCCGGCGACCGCGGCCGTTCCGGGGCCGTCCCGGGAAGCCTGCGACAGGCACGGGGTCCCGGCCTCGGCCGGACCCGCACTGGGTGCCGCCGCCTCGGGCTCTCGGGACGGTATGGATCCGCCGACTCGTTCGCCGGCGGCGGGGGGAGGCAGTGGAGGGGGTGCGGGGAGAAGCGGCAGCGGAGGCGGAGGGGGGGGGGGGCTCGAAGACAGCCGGCAGCCGCTTCGGTGAACGTCACCCAGGAGGCGATCGGGGCCGTCCCGGGGCCGTCCCGGGATGCTGGCTTCCGCCACGGGGTCCCGGCCGCGGCCGGAGCGGCTCGAATCCCCGCGGTCCCGGCAGCAGCCGGAGCCGCTCGCCGTTCGGGCTCCCGGCACCCTACGGATCCGGCGACTCGTTCGCCGGCGGCGGGGGGAGGCAGTGGAGGGGGTGCGGGCAGAAGCGGCAGCGGAGGCGGAGGGGGGGGGGGCTCGAAGACAGCCGGCAGCCGCTTCGGTGAACGTCACCCGGCCGGCGACCGGGGCCGTCCCGGGGCTGTCCGGGGATGCCGGCTTCCGGCACGGGGTCCCGGCCGCGGCCGGAGCGGCTCGAATCCCCGCGGTCCCGGCAGCAGCCGGAGCCGCTCGCCGTTCGGGCTCCCGGCACCCTACAGATCCGGCGACTCGTTCGCGGGCGGCGGGGGGAGGCAGTGGAGGGGGTGCGGGCAGAAGCGGCAGCGGAGGCGGAGGGGGGGGGGGGGGGCTCGGAGACAGCCGTCAGCCGCTTCGGTGAACGTCACCCGGGAGGCGACCGGGACCGGCCCGGGAAGCCATCGTCCGGCCCCGGATCCCGGCCGCGGCCGGACCGGCTCGAAGCCCCGCGGCCCCGGCACGGGGGAGGCCCAAAGACTGGCGGCAGCCGCTTCGCTGAACGTCACCCGGCCGGCGACCGGGGCCGTCCCGGGGCCGTCCCGGGATGCCGGCTTCCGGCACGGGGTCCCGGCCGCGGCCGGAGCGGCTCGAAGCCCCGCGGTCCCGGCAGCAGCCGGAGCCGCTCGCCGTTCGGGCTCCCGGCACCCTACGGATCCGCCGACTCGTTCGCCGGCGGCGGGGGGAGGCAGTGGAGGGGGTGCGGGCAGAAGCGGCAGCGGAGGCGGAGGGGGGGGGGGGCTCGAAGACAGCCGGCAGCCGCTTCGGTGAACGTCACCCGGCCGGCGACCGGGGCCGTCCCGGGGCTGTCCGGGGATGCCGGCTTCCGGCACGGGGTCCCGGCCGCGGCCGGAGCGGCTCGAATCCCCGCGGCCCCGGCAGCAGCCGGAGCCGCTCGCCGTTCGGGCTCCCGGCACCCTACAGATCCGGCGACTCGTTCGCCGGCGGCGGGGGGAGGCAGTGGAGGGGGTGCGGGCAGAAGCGGCAGCGGAGGCGGAGGGGGGGGGGGGGCTCGAAGACAGCCGGCAGCCGCTTCGGTGAACGTCACCCGGGAGGCGACCGGGACCGGCCCGGGAAGCCATCGTCCGGCCCGGGATCCCGGCCGCGGCCGGACCGGCTCGAAGCCCCGCGGCCCCGGCACGGGGGAGGCCCAAAGACTGGCGGCAGCCGCTTCGCTGAACGTCACCCGGCCGGCGACCGGGGCCGTCCCGGGGCCGTCCCGGGATGCCGGCTTCCGGCACGGGGTCCCGGCCGCGGCCGGAGCGGCTCGAATCCCCGCGGTCCCGGCAGCAGCCGGAGCCGCTCGCCGTTCGGGCTCCCGGCACCCTACGGATCCGCCGACTCGTTCGCCGGCGGCGGGGGGAGGCAGTGGAGGGGGTGCGGGCAGAAGCGGCAGCGGAGGCGGAGGGGGGGGGGGGCTCGAAGACAGCCGGCAGCCGCTTCGGTGAACGTCACCCGGCCGGCGACCGGGGCCGTCCCGGGGCTGTCCGGGGATGCCGGCTTCCGGCACGGGGTCCCGGCCGCGGCCGGAGCGGCTCGAATCCCCGCGGTCCCGGCAGCAGCCGGAGCCGCTCGCCGTTCGGGCTCCCGGCACCCTACAGATCCGGCGACTCGTTCGCCGGCGGCGGGGGGAGGCAGTGGAGGGGGTGCGGGCAGAAGCGGCAGCGGAGGCGGAGGGGGGGGGGGGGCTCGAAGACAGCCGGCAGCCGCTTCGGTGAACGTCACCCGGGAGGCGACCGGGACCGGCCCGGGAAGCCATCGTCCGGCCCGGGATCCCGGCCGCGGCCGGACCGGCTCGAAGCCCCGCGGCCCCGGCACGGGGGAGGCCCAAAGACTGGCGGCAGCCGCTTCGCTGAACGTCACCCGGCCGGCGACCGGGGCCGTCCCGGGGCCGTCCCGGGATGCCGGCTTCCGGCACGGGGTCCCGGCCGCGGCCGGAGCGGCTCGAATCCCCGCGGTCCCGGCAGCAGCCGGAGCCGCTCGCCGTTCGGGCTCCCGGCACCCTACGGATCCGCCGACTCGTTCGCCGGCGGCGGGGGGAGGCAGTGGAGGGGGTGCGGGCAGAAGCGGCAGCGGAGGCGGAGGGGGGGGGGGGCTCGAAGACAGCCGGCAGCCGCTTCGGTGAACGTCACCCGGCCGGCGACCGGGGCCGTCCCGGGGCTGTCCGGGGATGCCGGCTTCCGGCACGGGGTCCCGGCCGCGGCCGGAGCGGCTCGAATCCCCGCGGCCCCGGCAGCAGCCGGAGCCGCTCGCCGTTCGGGCTCCCGGCACCCTACAGATCCGGCGACTCGTTCGCCGGCGGCGGGGGGAGGCAGTGGAGGGGGTGCGGGGAGAAGCGGCAGCGGAGGCGGAGGGGGGGGGGGGGCTCGAAGACAGCTGGCAGCCGCTTCGGTGAACGTCACCCGGGAGGCGACCGGGACCGGCCCGGGAAGCCATCGTCCGGCCCGGGATCCCGGCCGCGGCCGGACCGGCTCGAAGCCCCGCGGCCCCGGCACGGGGGAGGCCCAAAGACTGGCGGCAGCCGCTTCGCTGAACGTCACCCGGCCGGCGACCGGGGCCGTCCCGGGGCCGTCCCGGGATGCCGGCTTCCGGCACGGGGTCCCGGCCGCGGCCGGAGCGGCTCGAAGCCCCGCGGCCCCGGCAGCAGCCGGAGCCGCTCGCCGTTCGGGCTCCCGGCACCCTACGGATCCGGCGACTCGTTCGCCGGCGGCGGGGGGAGGCAGTGGAGGCGGTGCGGGGAGAAGCGGCAGCGGAGGCGGAGGGGGGGCGGGGGGGACGATAGTGGCGGGGGGCGGGGGGTGCTCGAAGGCAGCCGGCAGCCGGTTCGGTGAACATTCGCCGGGGCGGGGGGGCGACCTGTCCGTGCCCGGGGCAGCCCCGGGAAGCCGGCAGCCAGCACGGGGTCCCGGCAGCACCTGTTCCCTGCCCTGGGACTTGCCGTGCCCGGCGGCCGGTTGCCGGGTGGGGGGAGCGATGAGAGGCGGGGCGCAGCGGCCGGGGCAGCGCCGGGCCGCAGCGGGGGGCTGGGCGGGTGGGGTAGGCGTCGAGCGGCAAGCCCTCGGCTGCAGCGAATGTTCGGCGGTGCGGGGCGGGGGGGGGACGGGACGACACGTTGGGGGCGCCGAGTCCGAGCCACCCCCGGCCCCAGGGGCGGCCGGAGGGGGAGGCCGGTGCCTGGCCCTGGGAGCTGCTGGGCGCCGGATGGCCGAGGGTGCGTCAGAAGCCGCCCGAGCGGTCGAGCAGGTCCTCCAGAAAGGCCTAGGGTGGCTTCGAGGGCCCCGGGAGCAGTCGAGGGAGGCCTCCAGGCAGGTCTGGAGTGGATGGGAGGCCTTCCAAAGCAGACAAGGGAGGCTGCCAGCGGGGCCTAGGCTGGCACTGCAGCCTGTAAATGGTTGGGGGGGGGGGGCCTCTGGTGCGGCCTGGAGTCTCTGGGTGGCGTCCAGAGAGGTGCAAAAGATCCTCTGGTGCGGCCTGTGGTGGCGGAGAAGCCTGCAGAGCGTGCGGGGGAGGCTTCTGGTGCGGCCTGGGGTGGGTCGGAAGCCTGCAGAGCGTGCGGGAGAGGCTTCTGGTGCGGCCTGGGGTGGGTCGGAAGCCTGCAGAGCGTGCGGGGGAGGCTTCTGGTGCGGCCTGGGGTGGGTCGGAAGCCTGCAGAGCGTGCGGGGGAGGCTTCTGGTGCGGCCTGGGGTGGCTGAGAAGCCTGCAGAGCGTGCGGGAGAGGCTTCTGGTGCGGCCTGGGGTGGCTGAGAAGCCTGCAGAGCGTGCGGGAGAGGCTTCTGCTGCGGCCTGGGGTGGCTGAGAAGCCTGCAGAGCGTGCGGGGGAGGCTTCTGTTGGGGCCTGGGGTGGGTCAGAAGCCTACAGAGCGTGCGGGGGAGGCTTCTGTTGCGGCCTGGGGTGGGTCGGAAGCCTGCAGAGCATGCGGGGGAGGCTTCTGCTGCGGCCTGGGGTGGCTGAGAAGCCTGCAGAGCGTGCGGGAGAGGCTTCTGCTGCGGCCTGGGGTGGCTGAGAAGCCTGCAGAGCGTGCGGGAGAGGCTTCTGTTGGGGCCTGGGGTGGGTCGGAAGCCTGCAGAGCGTGCGGGAGAGGCTTCTGCTGCGGCCTGGGGTGGGACGGAAGCCTGCAGAGCGTGCGGGGGAGGCTTCTGGTGCGGCCTGGGGTGGGACGGAAGCCTGCAGAGCGTGCGGGAGAGGCTTCTGCTGCGGCCTGGGGTGGGTCGGAAGCCTGCAGAGCGTGCGGGAGAGGCTTCTGTTGCGGCCTGGGGTGGGTCGGAAGCCTGCAGAGCGTGCGGGAGAGGCTTCTGCTGCGGCCTGGGGTGGGTCGGAAGCCTGCAGAGCGTGCGGGAGAGGCTTCTGCTGCGGCCTGGGGTGGCTGAGAAGCCTGCAGAGCGTGCGGGAGAGGCTTCTGGTGCGGCCTGGGGTGGCTGAGAAGCCTGCAGAGCGTGCGGGAGAGGCTTCTGCTGCGGCCTGGGGTGGCTGAGAAGCCTGCAGAGCGTGCGGGAGAGGCTTCTGCTGCGGCCTGGGGTGGCTGAGAAGCCTGCAGAGCGTGCGGGAGAGGCTTCTGCTGCGGCCTGGGGTGGCTGAGAAGCCTGCAGAGCGTGCGGGAGAGGCTTCTGGTGCGGCCTGGGGTGGCTGAGAAGCCTGCAGAGCGTGCGGGAGAGGCTTCTGCTGCGGCCTGGGGTGGCTGAGAAGCCTGCAGAGCGTGCGGGAGAGGCTTCTGCTGTGGCCTGGGGTGGGTCGGAAGCCTGCAGAGCGTGCGGGGGAGGCTTCTGGTGCGGCCTGGGGTGGGTCGGAAGCCTGCAGAGCATGCGGGGGAGGCTTCTGCTGCGGCCTGGGGTCTCTGGGTGGCCTCTAGAGAGGTGCAAAAGACCCTCTGGGTTGGGCTGGGGTGGCTCTTGGACCCCTGCCACACAGTGGGGAGAGGCCTCCGGCCCGCCACCTGTGTCCCTGTGTGCCTGAGTGCCTGTGTCCCTGTGTCCCTGTGTCCCTGTGTCCCTGTGTCCCTGTGTCCCTGAGTGCCTGAGTGCCTGAGTGCCTGTGTCCCTGTGTCCTTGTGTCCCTGTGTCCCTGTGTCCCTGAGTGCCTGAGTGCCTGTGTCCCTGTGTCCCTGTGTCCCTGAGTGCCTGAGTGCCTGAGTGCCTGTGTCCCTGTGTCCTTGTGTCCCTGTGTCCCTGTGTCCCTGTGTGCCTGAGTGCCTGTGTCCCTGTGTCCCTGTCTGTGTACCTGTGTGCGAGAGTGTCCGGCACGCCACCCAGCGGCGGCGGGCAAGCAGGTAGGCGGGTGGGCGGGCCGGCGAGGGCCAGTGTGAGTTTGGGGGGTGGGAGGGGAGGCGGCAGCTGGAAGCGTCAGAGGAGGGGGCGTGGCTCCGGCTGGCCCCGGGAGCAGGTTCCCGGGACCGGGACCGGCTGGACCCGGCGGGTGGTTGATCCCGGGGCGGGGGGCAGAGGCGGCGGGAAGCGGCAGCTGCGTGTGCGGCGGGGGGGTGGAGGGCGAACCGCGGCGGGAAGCGGATGCTTCAGAGCAGGTTACGGGGGCGGGGACGGACGACACCACCTGTCCCCGCCCCGGGACGGGCTGGACCCGGCGCCGTGTACCCGCCGCCGCCCCCGCCGCCGCCCCCCTCCGCCACCCCGGGACCCCGACGTTTTTTGGCGCCCGCGCCTTTTTTTGCTCCCCGCCTGCCCGCGCTGCCCCGAGCCCTCCCCCGGGGCGGGGCGGGA
>NW_027142592.1:127500-135000 GCF_026170545.1 Melanerpes formicivorus | reverse complement strand
GCGGAGGCAGAGCGCAACAGCGACCCCTTGGCGACAAGCGCGATCTCCGCGGAGAGCACGTCTACTCGCCGAGGGAGAGCACGTCTACTCGCCCAGGGAGAGCACGTCTACTCGCCCAGGGAGAGCACGTCTACTCGCCGAGGGAGAGCACGTCTACTCGCCCAGGGAGAGCACGTCTACTCGCCCAGGGAGAGCACGTCTACTCGCCGAGGGAGAGCACGTCTACTCGCCGAGGGAGAGCACGTCTACTCGCCGAGGGAGAGCACGTCTACTCGCCCAGGGAGAGCACGTCTACTCGCCCAGGGAGAGCACGTCTACTCGCCCAGGGAGAGCACGTCTACTCGCCCAGGGAGAGCACGTCTACTCGCCCAGGGAGAGCACGTCTACTCGCCCAGGGAGAGCACGTCTACTCGCCGAGGGAGAGCACGTCTACCCGCCGAGGGAGAGCACGTCTACTCGCCCAGGGAGAGCACGTCTACTCGCCGAGGGAGAGCACGTCTACTCGCCGAGGGAGAGCACGTCTACTCGCCGAGGGAGAGCACGTCTACTCGCCGAGGGAGAGCACGTCTACTCGCCCAGGGAGAGCACGTCTACTCGCCCAGGGAGAGCACGTCTACCTCCCGCCTGAGGGAGAGCACGGGGGGGGGGGACAAAGACAGGCGGCAGCAGCTTCGGTGAACGTCACCCGGGAGGCGACCGGGGCTGTCCCGGGGCAGTCCCGGGAAGCCGGCGTCCGACACAGGGAACCGTCAGCTGCCGGACCGGGGCGAATCCCCGCGGCCACGGCAGGGGTGGGGGCTCGAAGACAGCCGGCAGTCGCCTCGGTGAACGTCACCCGGCCGGCGACCGCGGCCGTTCCGGGGCCGTCCCGGGAAGCCTGCGACAGGCACGGGGTCCCAGCCGCGGCCGGACCGACTCGAAGCCCCGCGGCCCCGGCACGGGGGAGGCCCAAAGACTGGCGGCAGCCGCTTCGCTGAACGTCACCCGGCCGGCGACCGGGGCCGTCCCGGGGCTGTCCCGGGATGCCGGCTTCCGGCACGGGGTCCCGGCCGCGGCCGGAGCGGCTCGAATCCCCGCGGTCCCGGCAGCAGCCGGAGCCGCTCGCCGTTCGGGCTCCCGGCACCCTACGGATCCGCCGACTCGTTCGCGGGCGGCGGGGGGAGGCAGTGAAGGAGGTGCGGGCAGAAGCGGCAGCGGAGGCGGAGGGGGGGGGGGGCTCGAAGACAGCCGGCAGCCGCTTCGGAGAACGTCACCCGGCCGGCGACCGCGGCCGTTCCGGGGCCGTCCCGGGAAGCCTGCGACAGGCACGGGGTCCCGGCCTCGGCCGGACCCGCACTGGATGCCGCCGCCTCGGGCTCTCGGGACGGTATGGATCCGCCGACTCGTTCGCCGGCGGCGGGGGGAGGCAGTGGAGGGGGTGCGGGGAGAAGCGGCAGCGGAGGCGGAGGGGGGGGGGGGCTCGAAGACAGCCGGCAGCCGCTTCGGTGAACGTCACCCAGGAGGCGATCGGGGCCGTCCCGGGGCCGTCCCGGGATGCTGGCTTCCGCCACGGGGTCCCGGCCGCGGCCGGAGCGGCTCGAATCCCCGCGGTCCCGGCAGCAGCCGGAGCCGCTCGCCGTTCGGGCTCCCGGCACCCTACGGATCCGGCGACTCGTTCGCCGGCGGCGGGGGGAGGCAGTGGAGGGGGTGCGGGCAGAAGCGGCAGCGGAGGCGGAGGGGGGGGGGCTCGAAGACAGCCGGCAGCCGCTTCGGTGAACGTCACCCGGCCGGCGACCGGGGCCGTCCCGGGGCTGTCCGGGGATGCCGGCTTCCGGCACGGGGTCCCGGCCGCGGCCGGAGCGGCTCGAATCCCCGCGGTCCCGGCAGCAGCCGGAGCCGCTCGCCGTTCGGGCTCCCGGCACCCTACAGATCCGGCGACTCGTTCGCGGGCGGCGGGGGGAGGCAGTGGAGGGGGTGCGGGCAGAAGCGGCAGCGGAGGCGGAGGGGGGGGGGGGGGGCTCGGAGACAGCCGTCAGCCGCTTCGGTGAACGTCACCCGGGAGGCGACCGGGACCGGCCCGGGAAGCCATCGTCCGGCCCCGGATCCCGGCCGCGGCCGGACCGGCTCGAAGCCCCGCGGCCCCGGCACGGGGGAGGCCCAAAGACTGGCGGCAGCCGCTTCGCTGAACGTCACCCGGCCGGCGACCGGGGCCGTCCCGGGGCCGTCCCGGGATGCCGGCTTCCGGCACGGGGTCCCGGCCGCGGCCGGAGCGGCTCGAAGCCCCGCGGTCCCGGCAGCAGCCGGAGCCGCTCGCCGTTCGGGCTCCCGGCACCCTACGGATCCGCCGACTCGTTCGCCGGCGGCGGGGGGAGGCAGTGGAGGGGGTGCGGGCAGAAGCGGCAGCGGAGGCGGAGGGGGGGGGGGGCTCGAAGACAGCCGGCAGCCGCTTCGGTGAACGTCACCCGGCCGGCGACCGGGGCCGTCCCGGGGCTGTCCGGGGATGCCGGCTTCCGGCACGGG
The DNA here is from genome assembly GCF_026170545.1 of Melanerpes formicivorus. NCBI lineage: Eukaryota > Metazoa > Chordata > Aves > Piciformes > Picidae > Melanerpes > Melanerpes formicivorus. The sequence continues at coordinate 132,501 of NW_027142592.1, read as the reverse complement.
GTCCCGGCCGCGGCCGGAGCGGCTCGAATCCCCGCGGCCCCGGCAGCAGCCGGAGCCGCTCGCCGTTCGGGCTCCCGGCACCCTACAGATCCGGCGACTCGTTCGCCGGCGGCGGGGGGAGGCAGTGGAGGGGGTGCGGGCAGAAGCGGCAGCGGAGGCGGAGGGGGGGGGGGGGCTCGAAGACAGCCGGCAGCCGCTTCGGTGAACGTCACCCGGGAGGCGACCGGGACCGGCCCGGGAAGCCATCGTCCGGCCCGGGATCCCGGCCGCGGCCGGACCGGCTCGAAGCCCCGCGGCCCCGGCACGGGGGAGGCCCAAAGACTGGCGGCAGCCGCTTCGCTGAACGTCACCCGGCCGGCGACCGGGGCCGTCCCGGGGCCGTCCCGGGATGCCGGCTTCCGGCACGGGGTCCCGGCCGCGGCCGGAGCGGCTCGAATCCCCGCGGTCCCGGCAGCAGCCGGAGCCGCTCGCCGTTCGGGCTCCCGGCACCCTACGGATCCGCCGACTCGTTCGCCGGCGGCGGGGGGAGGCAGTGGAGGGGGTGCGGGCAGAAGCGGCAGCGGAGGCGGAGGGGGGGGGGGGCTCGAAGACAGCCGGCAGCCGCTTCGGTGAACGTCACCCGGCCGGCGACCGGGGCCGTCCCGGGGCTGTCCGGGGATGCCGGCTTCCGGCACGGGGTCCCGGCCGCGGCTGGAGCGGCTCGAATCCCCGCGGTCCCGGCAGCAGCCGGAGCCGCTCGCCGTTCGGGCTCCCGGCACCCTACAGATCCGGCGACTCGTTCGCCGGCGGCGGGGGGAGGCAGTGGAGGGGGTGCGGGCAGAAGCGGCAGCGGAGGCGGAGGGGGGGGGGGGGCTCGAAGACAGCCGGCAGCCGCTTCGGTGAACGTCACCCGGGAGGCGACCGGGACCGGCCCGGGAAGCCATCGTCCGGCCCGGGATCCCGGCCGCGGCCGGACCGGCTCGAAGCCCCGCGGCCCCGGCACGGGGGAGGCCCAAAGACTGGCGGCAGCCGCTTCGCTGAACGTCACCCGGCCGGCGACCGGGGCCGTCCCGGGGCCGTCCCGGGATGCCGGCTTCCGGCACGGGGTCCCGGCCGCGGCCGGAGCGGCTCGAATCCCCGCGGTCCCGGCAGCAGCCGGAGCCGCTCGCCGTTCGGGCTCCCGGCACCCTACAGATCCGGCGACTCGTTCGCCGGCGGCGGGGGGAGGCAGTGGAGGGGGTGCGGGGAGAAGCGGCAGCGGAGGCGGAGGGGGGGGGGGGGCTCGAAGACAGCTGGCAGCCGCTTCGGTGAACGTCACCCGGGAGGCGACCGGGACCGGCCCGGGAAGCCATCGTCCGGCCCGGGATCCCGGCCGCGGCCGGACCGGCTCGAAGCCCCGCGGCCCCGGCACGGGGGAGGCCCAAAGACTGGCGGCAGCCGCTTCGCTGAACGTCACCCGGCCGGCGACCGGGGCCGTCCCGGGGCCGTCCCGGGATGCCGGCTTCCGGCACGGGGTCCCGGCCGCGGCCGGAGCGGCTCGAAGCCCCGCGGCCCCGGCAGCAGCCGGAGCCGCTCGCCGTTCGGGCTCCCGGCACCCTACGGATCCGGCGACTCGTTCGCCGGCGGCGGGGGGAGGCAGTGGAGGCGGTGCGGGGAGAAGCGGCAGCGGAGGCGGAGGGGGGGCGGGGGGGACGATAGTGGCGGGGGGCGGGGGGTGCTCGAAGGCAGCCGGCAGCCGGTTCGGTGAACATTCGCCGGGGCGGGGGGGGCGACCTGTCCGTGCCCGGGGCAGCCCCGGGAAGCCGGCAGCCAGCACGGGGTCCCGGCAGCACCTGTTCCCTGCCCTGGGACTTGCCGTGCCCGGCGGCCGGTTGCCGGGTGGGGGGAGCGATGAGAGGCGGGGCGCAGCGGCCGGGGCAGCGCCGGGCCGCAGCGGGGGGCTGGGCGGGTGGGGTAGGCGTCGAGCGGCAAGCCCTCGGCTGCAGCGAATGTTCGGCGGTGCGGGGCGGGGGGGGACGGGACGACACGTTGGGGGCGCCGAGTCCGAGCCACCCCCGGCCCCAGGGGCGGCCGGAGGGGGAGGCCGGTGCCTGGCCCTGGGAGCTGCTGGGCGCCGGATGGCCGAGGGTGCGTCAGAAGCCGCCCGAGCGGTCGAGCAGGTCCTCCAGAAAGGCCTAGGGTGGCTTCGAGGGCCCCGGGAGCAGTCGAGGGAGGCCTCCAGGCAGGTCTGGAGTGGATGGGAGGCCTTCCAAAGCAGACAAGGGAGGCTGCCAGCGGGGCCTAGGCTGGCACTGCAGCCTGTAAATGGTTGGGGGGGGGGGGCCTCTGGTGCGGCCTGGAGTCTCTGGGTGGCGTCCAGAGAGGTGCAAAAGATCCTCTGGTGCGGCCTGTGGTGGCGGAGAAGCCTGCAGAGCGTGCGGGGGAGGCTTCTGGTGCGGCCTGGGGTGGGTCGGAAGCCTGCAGAGCGTGCGGGAGAGGCTTCTGGTGCGGCCTGGGGTGGCTGAGAAGCCTGCAGAGCGTGCGGGAGAGGCTTCTGCTGCGGCCTGGGGTGGCTGAGAAGCCTGCAGAGCGTGCGGGGGAGGCTTCTGTTGGGGCCTGGGGTGGGTCAGAAGCCTACAGAGCGTGCGGGGGAGGCTTCTGTTGCGGCCTGGGGTGGGTCGGAAGCCTGCAGAGCATGCGGGGGAGGCTTCTGCTGCGGCCTGGGGTGGCTGAGAAGCCTGCAGAGCGTGCGGGAGAGGCTTCTGCTGCGGCCTGGGGTGGCTGAGAAGCCTGCAGAGCGTGCGGGAGAGGCTTCTGTTGGGGCCTGGGGTGGGTCGGAAGCCTGCAGAGCGTGCGGGAGAGGCTTCTGTTGGGGCCTGGGGTGGCTGAGAAGCCTGCAGAGCGTGCGGGGGGAGGCTTCTGGTGCGGCCTGGGGTGGGTCGGAAGCCTGCAGAGCGTGCGGGAGAGGCTTCTGGTGCGGCCTGGGGTGGGTCGGAAGCCTGCAGAGCGTGCGGGAGAGGCTTCTGTTGGGGCCTGGGGTGGCTGAGAAGCCTGCAGAGCGTGCGGGAGAGGCTTCTGCTGCGGCCTGGGGTGGCTGAGAAGCCTGCAGAGCGTGCGGGAGAGGCTTCTGCTGCGGCCTGGGGTGGCTGAGAAGCCTGCAGAGCGTGCGGGAGAGGCTTCTGCTGCGGCCTGGGGTGGCTGAGAAGCCTGCAGAGCGTGCGGGAGAGGCTTCTGCTGCGGCCTGGGGTGGCTGAGAAGCCTGCAGAGCGTGCGGGAGAGGCTTCTGCTGCGGCCTGGGGTGGCTGAGAAGCCTGCAGAGCGTGCGGGAGAGGCTTCTGCTGCGGCCTGGGGTGGCTGAGAAGCCTGCAGGGCGTGCGGGAGAGGCTTCTGCTGCGGCCTGGGGTGGGTCGGAAGCCTGCAGAGCGTGCGGGGGAGGCTTCTGGTGCGGCCTGGGGTGGCTGAGAAGCCTGCAGAGCGTGCGCGGGAGGCTTCTGGTGCGGCCTGGGGTGGCTGAGAAGCCTGCAGAGCGTGCGGGAGAGGCTTCTGCTGCGGCCTGGGGTGGCTGAGAAGCCTGCAGAGCGTGCGGGGGAGGCTTCTGGTGCGGCCTGGGGTGGCTGAGAAGCCTGAAGAGCGTGCGGGAGAGGCTTCTGGTGCGGCCTGGGGTGGCTGAGAAGCCTGCAGAGCGTGCGGGGGAGGCTTCTGGTGCGGCCTGGGGTGGCTGAGAAGCCTGCAGAGCGTGCGGGAGAGGCTTCTGGTGCGGCCTGGGGTGGCTGAGAAGCCTGCAGAGCGTGCGGGAGAGGCTTCTGCTGCGGCCTGGGGTGGCTGAGAAGCCTGCAGAGCGTGCGGGAGAGGCTTCTGCTGCGGCCTGGGGTGGGTCGGAAGCCTGCAGAGCTTGCGGGGGAGGCTTCTGGTGCGGCCTGGGGTGGGTCGGAAGCCTGCAGAGCATGCGGGGGAGGCTTCTGCTGCGGCCTGGGGTCTCTGGGTGGCCTCTAGAGAGGTGCAAAAGACCCTCTGGGTTGGGCTGGGGTGGCTCTTGGACCCCTGCCACACAGTGGAGAGAGGCCTCCGGCCCGCCACCTGTGTCCCTGTGTGCCTGAGTGCCTGTGTCCCTGTGTCCCTGTGTCCCTGAGTGCCTGAGTGCCTGTGTCCCTGTGTCCCTGTGTCCCTGAGTGCCTGAGTGCCTGAGTGCCTGTGTCCCTGTGTCCTTGTGTCCCTGTGTCCCTGTGTCCCTGTGTGCCTGAGTGCCTGTGTCCCTGTGTCCCTGTCTGTGTACCTGTGTGCGAGAGTGTCCGGCACGCCACCCAGCGGCGGCGGGCAAGCAGGTAGGCGGGTGGGCGGGCCGGCGAGGGCCAGTGTGAGTTTGGGGGGTGGGAGGGGAGGCGGCAGCTGGAAGCGTCAGAGGAGGGGGCGTGGCTCCGGCTGGCCCCGGGAGCAGGTTCCCGGGACCGGGACCGGCTGGACCCGGCGGGTGGTTGATCCCGGGGCGGGGGGCAGAGGCGGCGGGAAGCGGCAGCTGCGTGTGCGGCGGGGGGGTGGAGGGCGAACCGCGGCGGGAAGCGGATGCTTCAGAGCAGGTTACGGGGGCGGGGACGGACGACACCACCTGTCCCCGCCCCGGGACGGGCTGGACCCGGCGCCGTGTACCCGCCGCCGCCCCCGCCGCCGCCCCCCTCCGCCACCCCGGGACCCCGACGTTTTTTGGCGCCCGCGCCTTTTTTTGCTCCCCGCCTGCCCGCGCTGCCCCGAGCCCTCCCCCGGGGCGGGGCGGGAGGGAGGGACGGACGGACGGGTAGCCGGGGATCTCCGAGCGCGCGCCACCAGACCGAGGCGGGTCCCGGCGGCGGCGGCGGCGGCGGCGGCGGCGGCGGCGGCGGCAGCAGCAGCAGCAAGCGACGGCGGGGGGGGCAGGCTAGGGAGAGAGGGGGAGCGGCATGCGGTAGGGCTGGGGGGTTTGTTTCGGGGGGGAGGGGTGGGGGGGGGGTGGCAGCGGTCAGCGAGAGCGGGGAGAGGGGGAGCGGCATGCGGTAGGGCTGGGGTGTTTTT
>NW_027142592.1:117500-120000 GCF_026170545.1 Melanerpes formicivorus | reverse complement strand
CACCCGCAGACAGCCGCGCCCGCGCGGGAGTGCCGGGGGGGGCGAGGCCCGCGCCTCCTCCCCCAACCGGGCTCTCGTCTCCCCCAACGCCCCACCGGGCGTCGCTGGACCAACGGGGAACCCCTGCCGGCGAAGCCCCGGCGGGACGAACTCCGCGAGAGCGGGCGCTCCGGGAGCGGGGAGCTACGGAGCGCTCCCCGAGTCTGCACTTAGGGGGACGAAGGCCCCTCCCCGCCCGGGGGAGAGCCTGCGAGGCGACCCCAGCCGCGCCGCTCGGCGGGCACCGAGGCGGCGATTGATCGTCAAGCGACGCTCAGACAGGCGTAGCCCCGGGAGGAACCCGGGGCCGCAAGTGCGTTCGAAGTGTCGATGATCAATGTGTCCTGCAATTCACATTAATTCTCGCAGCTAGCTGCGTTCTTCATCGACGCACGAGCCGAGTGATCCACCGCTAAGAGTTGTCTGGCTTTTCGGCACCGCCCCGCCAGCGCGGAGGGGCCGGGACCGCTCGCAAAGGAGCGGCCCCTCGGAGAGCGCGGCACGGCGGCCGCTCGCCTCACATTGACCGTACAAGCACAGGAGAGGGGGGGAAAATAAAACGAAACCCCGAAGCGGCAAAAGCAAGGGGCGGGGAGCCCGCGCTCCCGGCTTTTTTCCCTCCCCCGAGGAGGGAAAAACGCACCTTGCGGCGCTTCGGGGCCGGACCAGGCGCCCGGGCTCGCTCCGACCTCGGCGCGGAGGAGGCCCGCCGCGCGCCGCCGGGAACGTGCCCCGAACCCGGCCTCGCCTCGCGTGCACGGGGAAAGAAAACCCCCTTCGCTTCCCCACCCAACGGCGGGGGGGGGTGTGTCTCTCGCTGGCCGCCCCGTGCCGTCGCGGAGACGCCACAAAGCGAGGCAGCGGAGACCCCCCCCCCCCCGCCCCGGGGAGCGAGGGGGGCCGGGCGCACAACCCCGCCGGAGGAGAGCGCGCGCGCGCCTCCGCACCGGCCCCTCCAACGCCGCCACCGCTGCGGCCCATCCCGGACTTTCTTTTCCCCCGCTTTGGCCCCGGGGCCGAGCCCCGGCCGGCTCGCGCCCTCGGGCGGCTTCCTCTCGCCACCGAACCCCCCCCGCCGCGGGGGACGGAAAACGGCTTGCGAGACGGAAAGCCCGAGCCCACGTGGGACGCCGCCGCGGCGACCCGCCGGCCCTCGCCGGGCGGCGCACCCGCCGACCGACAAACCCCAGCGGCACGAGCCCCTTCCATCCTCCCCCGGCGCCACCGCGCCGCCGGCTTCGCTCGCTCGACCCCTTCCGTGGCCCCGCGGCCAGGCGGACAGCGGACGGCGCTGAGCCGGGGGGCGGGCCCCCGCTCTCCCCGTTTCCACGCGGAGACCGGGGGTGGGACGCCCCCGGCTGCCCGCCCGTCCCCCACCCGGCACGCGCCGGGAAGGCGAACGGGGAAGCCCGCGGGCAGGGCCCGGGACCGGGACAGCCGCAGCCGGTGGCAGGGTGCCCTCCGGCGAGGGACCGGAGCCGGAGACGCCGAGCGACGCCCGCCGCCGCTCGGACGCGGTCACGCCACCCGAAACCGGCCCCGGACGGGGGGGAACCGGCAGCGCGAGACCGCCGAGGGCGCCAGCTCGCCGGGGCCCCGCTCTGGGGCCTGGGCAAAGGGAAAAGGGACCGGGAGGTCCGCAGCGGCCCGCGCCGCAAGAGGCGCCGCCGCCGAGCCGCGGCAACGCGCCCGCACAAAACCCCCGGCGGGGGCGAAGCGCCCTGGGCCAGCCCCCACCGCGGGGGCTCGCCGCCCCGGCCCGCGAGAAGCCCGCGCTTCAACGCGCCGCCGGGGACGCCCGTGGCGAGGCGAGGCGCGGGCCGGACCACGGCCGACCTCGCGCGGTGGGCTCTCTCCGGCCGAGCGCTCGGACCGCAGAGAGGGGGGGGCAGCAGAGTCCCCTCCCCGGCCCGGCGGGCCCCCGGAGGACGACGAGCGCGACGACGGCGGACCTAGCCAGAGGCATTGCGGGGGCAACCCCCGCCCCTCTGAAGGCACCCGCCCGCCCCCGCGCTCGCCCCCGCATCCGGGGGTGGCGCGCCGAGCCGCCCGGGTCTTTAAACCGCCGCCCGGCTTCCTCCGCGGTAGGGCAAGGCCGCGGACGAAGGCGCGGAACGCTAGGTACCTGACCCTGGGGTGAGGGAAACCAGACTTAAGGCCCCGCGGGGGTGCCTCCCCCCACTGCCGCCGTCGGGGGGAGCGTCCGCCCGCGGGGGCCGCGCCCGACGTCCGCCGCCACCACCGCGCCCCTGGCCTGGCCCGAGGCCCGGGGTTTCCCTCAGTCAGCCGGCGCTGCGCTCGGGGAGGAGGGACGCGGCTGGGGACGCCCATGCCGCGCGCTCGCCGCGCGGCGAGCGCCCGGCTACGGCGGCCCCGGCGGCGGACCGGCGCAGGGCCGGCGACGACGGCGACGCGGCTGGGCGGGCCGAGGGCCCGGGAGAGCCCGCTCGACGACACCCGC
>NW_027142592.1:105000-112500 GCF_026170545.1 Melanerpes formicivorus | reverse complement strand
GAGAGCACGTCTACCTCCCGCCTGAGGGAGAGCACGGGGGGGGGGGGACAAAGACAGGCGGCAGCAGCTTCGGTGAACGTCACCCGGGAGGCGACCGGGGCTGTCCCGGGGCAGTCCCGGGAAGCCGGCGTCCGACACAGGGAACCGTCAGCTGCCGGACCGGGGCGAATCCCCGCGGCCACGGCAGGGGTGGGGGCTCGAAGACAGCCGGCAGTCGCCTCGGTGAACGTCACCCGGCCGGCGACCGCGGCCGTTCCGGGGCCGTCCCGGGAAGCCTGCGACAGGCACGGGGTCCCAGCCGCGGCCGGACCGACTCGAAGCCCCGCGGCCCCGGCACGGGGGAGGCCCAAAGACTGGCGGCAGCCGCTTCGCTGAACGTCACCCGGCCGGCGACCGGGGCCGTCCCGGGGCTGTCCCGGGATGCCGGCTTCCGGCACGGGGTCCCGGCCGCGGCCGGAGCGGCTCGAATCCCCGCGGTCCCGGCAGCAGCCGGAGCCGCTCGCCGTTCGGGCTCCCGGCACCCTACGGATCCGCCGACTCGTTCGCGGGCGGCGGGGGGAGGCAGTGAAGGAGGTGCGGGCAGAAGCGGCAGCGGAGGCGGAGGGGGGGGGGGGCTCGAAGACAGCCGGCAGCCGCTTCGGAGAACGTCACCCGGCCGGCGACCGCGGCCGTTCCGGGGCCGTCCCGGGAAGCCTGCGACAGGCACGGGGTCCCGGCCTCGGCCGGACCCGCACTGGGTGCCGCCGCCTCGGGCTCTCGGGACGGTATGGATCCGCCGACTCGTTCGCCGGCGGCGGGGGGAGGCAGTGGAGGGGGTGCGGGGAGAAGCGGCAGCGGAGGCGGAGGGGGGGGGGGGCTCGAAGACAGCCGGCAGCCGCTTCGGTGAACGTCACCCAGGAGGCGATCGGGGCCGTCCCGGGGCCGTCCCGGGATGCTGGCTTCCGCCACGGGGTCCCGGCCGCGGCCGGAGCGGCTCGAATCCCCGCGGTCCCGGCAGCAGCCGGAGCCGCTCGCCGTTCGGGCTCCCGGCACCCTACGGATCCGGCGACTCGTTCGCCGGCGGCGGGGGGAGGCAGTGGAGGGGGTGCGGGCAGAAGCGGCAGCGGAGGCGGAGGGGGGGGGGCTCGAAGACAGCCGGCAGCCGCTTCGGTGAACGTCACCCGGCCGGCGACCGGGGCCGTCCCGGGGCTGTCCGGGGATGCCGGCTTCCGGCACGGGGTCCCGGCCGCGGCCGGAGCGGCTCGAATCCCCGCGGTCCCGGCAGCAGCCGGAGCCGCTCGCCGTTCGGGCTCCCGGCACCCTACAGATCCGGCGACTCGTTCGCGGGCGGCGGGGGGAGGCAGTGGAGGGGGTGCGGGCAGAAGCGGCAGCGGAGGCGGAGGGGGGGGGGGGGGGCTCGGAGACAGCCGTCAGCCGCTTCGGTGAACGTCACCCGGGAGGCGACCGGGACCGGCCCGGGAAGCCATCGTCCGGCCCCGGATCCCGGCCGCGGCCGGACCGGCTCGAAGCCCCGCGGCCCCGGCACGGGGGAGGCCCAAAGACTGGCGGCAGCCGCTTCGCTGAACGTCACCCGGCCGGCGACCGGGGCCGTCCCGGGGCCGTCCCGGGATGCCGGCTTCCGGCACGGGGTCCCGGCCGCGGCCGGAGCGGCTCGAAGCCCCGCGGTCCCGGCAGCAGCCGGAGCCGCTCGCCGTTCGGGCTCCCGGCACCCTACGGATCCGCCGACTCGTTCGCCGGCGGCGGGGGGAGGCAGTGGAGGGGGTGCGGGCAGAAGCGGCAGCGGAGGCGGAGGGGGGGGGGGGCTCGAAGACAGCCGGCAGCCGCTTCGGTGAACGTCACCCGGCCGGCGACCGGGGCCGTCCCGGGGCTGTCCGGGGATGCCGGCTTCCGGCACGGGGTCCCGGCCGCGGCCGGAGCGGCTCGAATCCCCGCGGCCCCGGCAGCAGCCGGAGCCGCTCGCCGTTCGGGCTCCCGGCACCCTACAGATCCGGCGACTCGTTCGCCGGCGGCGGGGGGAGGCAGTGGAGGGGGTGCGGGCAGAAGCGGCAGCGGAGGCGGAGGGGGGGGGGGGGCTCGAAGACAGCCGGCAGCCGCTTCGGTGAACGTCACCCGGGAGGCGACCGGGACCGGCCCGGGAAGCCATCGTCCGGCCCGGGATCCCGGCCGCGGCCGGACCGGCTCGAAGCCCCGCGGCCCCGGCACGGGGGAGGCCCAAAGACTGGCGGCAGCCGCTTCGCTGAACGTCACCCGGCCGGCGACCGGGGCCGTCCCGGGGCCGTCCCGGGATGCCGGCTTCCGGCACGGGGTCCCGGCCGCGGCCGGAGCGGCTCGAATCCCCGCGGTCCCGGCAGCAGCCGGAGCCGCTCGCCGTTCGGGCTCCCGGCACCCTACGGATCCGCCGACTCGTTCGCCGGCGGCGGGGGGAGGCAGTGGAGGGGGTGCGGGCAGAAGCGGCAGCGGAGGCGGAGGGGGGGGGGGCTCGAAGACAGCCGGCAGCCGCTTCGGTGAACGTCACCCGGCCGGCGACCGGGGCCGTCCCGGGGCTGTCCGGGGATGCCGGCTTCCGGCACGGGGTCCCGGCCGCGGCCGGAGCGGCTCGAATCCCCGCGGTCCCGGCAGCAGCCGGAGCCGCTCGCCGTTCGGGCTCCCGGCACCCTACAGATCCGGCGACTCGTTCGCCGGCGGCGGGGGGAGGCAGTGGAGGGGGTGCGGGCAGAAGCGGCAGCGGAGGCGGAGGGGGGGGGGGGCTCGAAGACAGCCGGCAGCCGCTTCGGTGAACGTCACCCGGGAGGCGACCGGGACCGGCCCGGGAAGCCATCGTCCGGCCCGGGATCCCGGCCGCGGCCGGACCGGCTCGAAGCCCCGCGGCCCCGGCACGGGGGAGGCCCAAAGACTGGCGGCAGCCGCTTCGCTGAACGTCACCCGGCCGGCGACCGGGGCCGTCCCGGGGCCGTCCCGGGATGCCGGCTTCCGGCACGGGGTCCCGGCCGCGGCCGGAGCGGCTCGAATCCCCGCGGTCCCGGCAGCAGCCGGAGCCGCTCGCCGTTCGGGCTCCCGGCACCCTACAGATCCGGCGACTCGTTCGCCGGCGGCGGGGGGAGGCAGTGGAGGGGGTGCGGGGAGAAGCGGCAGCGGAGGCGGAGGGGGGGGGGGGGCTCGAAGACAGCTGGCAGCCGCTTCGGTGAACGTCACCCGGGAGGCGACCGGGACCGGCCCGGGAAGCCATCGTCCGGCCCGGGATCCCGGCCGCGGCCGGACCGGCTCGAAGCCCCGCGGCCCCGGCACGGGGGAGGCCCAAAGACTGGCGGCAGCCGCTTCGCTGAACGTCACCCGGCCGGCGACCGGGGCCGTCCCGGGGCCGTCCCGGGATGCCGGCTTCCGGCACGGGGTCCCGGCCGCGGCCGGAGCGGCTCGAAGCCCCGCGGCCCCGGCAGCAGCCGGAGCCGCTCGCCGTTCGGGCTCCCGGCACCCTACGGATCCGGCGACTCGTTCGCCGGCGGCGGGGGGAGGCAGTGGAGGCGGTGCGGGGAGAAGCGGCAGCGGAGGCGGAGGGGGGGCGGGGGGGACGATAGTGGCGGGGGGCGGGGGGTGCTCGAAGGCAGCCGGCAGCCGGTTCGGTGAACATTCGCCGGGGCGGGGGGGGCGACCTGTCCGTGCCCGGGGCAGCCCCGGGAAGCCGGCAGCCAGCACGGGGTCCCGGCAGCACCTGTTCCCTGCCCTGGGACTTGCCGTGCCCGGCGGCCGGTTGCCGGGTGGGGGGAGCGATGAGAGGCGGGGCGCAGCGGCCGGGGCAGCGCCGGGCCGCAGCGGGGGGCTGGGCGGGTGGGGTAGGCGTCGAGCGGCAAGCCCTCGGCTGCAGCGAATGTTCGGCGGTGCGGGGCGGGGGGGGACGGGACGACACGTTGGGGGCGCCGAGTCCGAGCCACCCCCGGCCCCAGGGGCGGCCGGAGGGGGAGGCCGGTGCCTGGCCCTGGGAGCTGCTGGGCGCCGGATGGCCGAGGGTGCGTCAGAAGCCGCCCGAGCGGTCGAGCAGGTCCTCCAGAAAGGCCTAGGGTGGCTTCGAGGGCCCCGGGAGCAGTCGAGGGAGGCCTCCAGGCAGGTCTGGAGTGGATGGGAGGCCTTCCAAAGCAGACAAGGGAGGCTGCCAGCGGGGCCTAGGCTGGCACTGCAGCCTGTAAATGGTTGGGGGGGGGGGGCCTCTGGTGCGGCCTGGAGTCTCTGGGTGGCGTCCAGAGAGGTGCAAAAGATCCTCTGGTGCGGCCTGTGGTGGCGGAGAAGCCTGCAGAGCGTGCGGGGGAGGCTTCTGGTGCGGCCTGGGGTGGGTCGGAAGCCTGCAGAGCGTGCGGGAGAGGCTTCTGGTGCGGCCTGGGGTGGGTCGGAAGCCTGCAGAGCGTGCGGGGGAGGCTTCTGGTGCGGCCTGGGGTGGGTCGGAAGCCTGCAGAGCGTGCGGGGGAGGCTTCTGGTGCGGCCTGGGGTGGCTGAGAAGCCTGCAGAGCGTGCGGGAGAGGCTTCTGGTGCGGCCTGGGGTGGCTGAGAAGCCTGCAGAGCGTGCGGGAGAGGCTTCTGCTGCGGCCTGGGGTGGCTGAGAAGCCTGCAGAGCGTGCGGGGGAGGCTTCTGTTGGGGCCTGGGGTGGGTCAGAAGCCTACAGAGCGTGCGGGGGAGGCTTCTGTTGCGGCCTGGGGTGGGTCGGAAGCCTGCAGAGCATGCGGGGGAGGCTTCTGCTGCGGCCTGGGGTGGCTGAGAAGCCTGCAGAGCGTGCGGGAGAGGCTTCTGCTGCGGCCTGGGGTGGCTGAGAAGCCTGCAGAGCGTGCGGGAGAGGCTTCTGTTGGGGCCTGGGGTGGGTCGGAAGCCTGCAGAGCGTGCGGGAGAGGCTTCTGCTGCGGCCTGGGGTGGGACGGAAGCCTGCAGAGCGTGCGGGGGAGGCTTCTGGTGCGGCCTGGGGTGGGACGGAAGCCTGCAGAGCGTGCGGGAGAGGCTTCTGCTGCGGCCTGGGGTGGGTCGGAAGCCTGCAGAGCGTGCGGGAGAGGCTTCTGTTGCGGCCTGGGGTGGGTCGGAAGCCTGCAGAGCGTGCGGGAGAGGCTTCTGCTGCGGCCTGGGGTGGGTCGGAAGCCTGCAGAGCGTGCGGGAGAGGCTTCTGCTGCGGCCTGGGGTGGCTGAGAAGCCTGCAGAGCGTGCGGGAGAGGCTTCTGGTGCGGCCTGGGGTGGCTGAGAAGCCTGCAGAGCGTGCGGGAGAGGCTTCTGCTGCGGCCTGGGGTGGCTGAGAAGCCTGCAGAGCGTGCGGGAGAGGCTTCTGCTGCGGCCTGGGGTGGCTGAGAAGCCTGCAGAGCGTGCGGGAGAGGCTTCTGCTGCGGCCTGGGGTGGCTGAGAAGCCTGCAGAGCGTGCGGGAGAGGCTTCTGGTGCGGCCTGGGGTGGCTGAGAAGCCTGCAGAGCGTGCGGGAGAGGCTTCTGCTGCGGCCTGGGGTGGCTGAGAAGCCTGCAGAGCGTGCGGGAGAGGCTTCTGCTGTGGCCTGGGGTGGGTCGGAAGCCTGCAGAGCGTGCGGGGGAGGCTTCTGGTGCGGCCTGGGGTGGGTCGGAAGCCTGCAGAGCATGCGGGGGAGGCTTCTGCTGCGGCCTGGGGTCTCTGGGTGGCCTCTAGAGAGGTGCAAAAGACCCTCTGGGTTGGGCTGGGGTGGCTCTTGGACCCCTGCCACACAGTGGGGAGAGGCCTCCGGCCCGCCACCTGTGTCCCTGTGTGCCTGAGTGCCTGTGTCCCTGTGTCCCTGTGTCCCTGTGTCCCTGTGTCCCTGTGTCCCTGAGTGCCTGAGTGCCTGAGTGCCTGTGTCCCTGTGTCCTTGTGTCCCTGTGTCCCTGTGTCCCTGAGTGCCTGAGTGCCTGTGTCCCTGTGTCCCTGTGTCCCTGAGTGCCTGAGTGCCTGAGTGCCTGTGTCCCTGTGTCCTTGTGTCCCTGTGTCCCTGTGTCCCTGTGTGCCTGAGTGCCTGTGTCCCTGTGTCCCTGTCTGTGTACCTGTGTGCGAGAGTGTCCGGCACGCCACCCAGCGGCGGCGGGCAAGCAGGTAGGCGGGTGGGCGGGCCGGCGAGGGCCAGTGTGAGTTTGGGGGGTGGGAGGGGAGGCGGCAGCTGGAAGCGTCAGAGGAGGGGGCGTGGCTCCGGCTGGCCCCGGGAGCAGGTTCCCGGGACCGGGACCGGCTGGACCCGGCGGGTGGTTGATCCCGGGGCGGGGGGCAGAGGCGGCGGGAAGCGGCAGCTGCGTGTGCGGCGGGGGGGTGGAGGGCGAACCGCGGCGGGAAGCGGATGCTTCAGAGCAGGTTACGGGGGCGGGGACGGACGACACCACCTGTCCCCGCCCCGGGACGGGCTGGACCCGGCGCCGTGTACCCGCCGCCGCCCCCGCCGCCGCCCCCCTCCGCCACCCCGGGACCCCGACGTTTTTTGGCGCCCGCGCCTTTTTTTGCTCCCCGCCTGCCCGCGCTGCCCCGAGCCCTCCCCCGGGGCGGGGCGGGAGGGAGGGACGGACGGACGGGTAGCCGGGGATCTCCGAGCGCGCGCCACCAGACCGAGGCGGGTCCCGGCGGCGGCGGCGGCGGCGGCGGCGGCGGCGGCGGCGGCGGCGGCGGCGGCAGCAGCAGCAGCAAGCGACGGCGGGGGGGGCAGGCTAGGGAGAGAGGGGGAGCGGCATGCGGTAGGGCTGGGGGGTTTGTTTCGGGGGGGAGGGGTGGGGGGGGGGTGGCAGCGGTCAGCGAGAGCGGGGAGAGGGGGAGCGGCATGCGGTAGGGCTGGGGTGTTTTTGGGGTGGGGGCGTTGGGGGGATTAGCGGGCGGGCGGGCAGCCGAGCCAAGCGGCAAGCCGGGGGGCGGGCGAGGGCGGCTTTAGGGCCGGAGGAGCGGAGCGCAACCTCCCCCGTGCAGGCTCCAGCGTGGAGAGCAGCAAGTTTTTGGGGACGGGGGACGACGGACGGGAGGGGCAGCGGCGAGAGGCTAGCTGCGGCAAGGGGCACCGGCACGGCCGCCCTAACAGCGCCGCCTCGGTCGCAGGGGTTAGAGAGCAGCCGGGCAGCCCGGGAGGGAAGCGGCAGCCCGCGAAGGGGGGAAGGGGGGGCTCCGCGCAAACCGCTAACGGGAGCCGGGGGGTGTGGGGAGCTGGGGGTGGCAGCAGCGGCAAGAGGCAACGTCGGGAGGGGGGGCTCCGCGCAAACCGGTAACGGGGGCCGGGGGGTGTGGGGGGGGCGGTGGCGGCCGCGGCAAGAGGCAACGGCAGGCGGGGGGGCTCCGCGCAAACCGGCAGCGGGGGGGGGGGGCGGGGGTAGCGGCAAGAGGCAACGGCGGGAAGGGGGGGCTCCGCGCAAACCGCTAACGGGAGCCGGGGGGTGTGGGGAGCTGGGGGTGGCAGCAGCGGCAAGAGGCAACGTCGGGAGGGGGGGCTCCGCGCAAACCGGTAACGGGGGCCCGGGGGTGTGGAGGGGGCGGTGGTGGCCGCGGCGAGAGGCAACGGCAGGCGGGGGC
>NW_027142592.1:82500-92500 GCF_026170545.1 Melanerpes formicivorus | reverse complement strand
GGTTGCGGTAGACCGGTCCCCGAACCCTGCCCCAGCGCCGGGGGGGAGGTGGAAAGGGGAGGATGCGGCAAGGCACGCGCCGGGCCGCTAACGCCACGGCTCCCCCCCGCTCGAGCCGCTCGGGGCTGGGGGAACGAGGACGACACCTCACACGCGACGGGAAGCGAAGTGGAAAGGAAGACCGCCCTTGCCCTGCCGGCCGGGGGCCCTTTCCGACGCGACCCGAAAGGCCTCATCGATCAACAAGGACAGAAGGAAAGGAAGCCAGCGGAGGCCCCACGGCCTCGCTCTTCTGGGACAGACACAGCCACGCGCACCCGCCACCGCCCTCGGGAGCAGCCAGCAGGCACGGGGCTCGGCGTGCGGGCAACACGCCGGAGGAGCAAACGGGGCGCCCTCCAGAGATGGGGGGGGGGGCAAGCTGCACCGGGCCGCACCGGCTCACAGGGCACCTCTGCCTCCCCGAAATGTGGGCTTGCATTTTCCCTCAAGCTGCACCGAGTTACATCTCCATCACGGGGCGCCCCTCTGGAGCCAGGAGGAAGCCGTGCTGGGGCACCGGCTTGCCCTCCTCCCCCCATGCCGGGCTCCATAGCATACGAGTGGCCAGTCACCGCCGCTGGCTTTTCCCTTCGATGCCGTGCCCCCGCGGGCTGCGGCTTTGGTCATGGGGGGGAACCCCCGTGAAGAGGGTCCAGTGCTGGGAACTCTCTCTGCCCCTTACCGGGCTCTCTCTCGCCGTGCCTGGACGGGCTTGCTTTCCATTCTTGGTGGGACCGACGCCGGCACCACGTCTCCCCGGCTTTCTCTGCCCCCGTGCCCCACCGGGCAAACGTCGCTTCGGGGGTTCCACACTTCGGCAGTGGCCGGCGCCAGCCACTCGTCAACTTTTTTTCTTTTCCCCGCTTTCGTTGCCGAGCCCGGGCTGGGCTCCGGCTCACGGACGAGCGAAACCCATCCAACACCGCTGAGGGTGCGCCAGCGGCCGCTCCAAACCGCCGCGCCTTTGTTCGGCCCCGCGGGTCCCCTCTCTGACCCGGGCGAAAGCCACCGAGAAGCCAGACGGACCCCTGCCCAGCCGCCTGGCGGGTGGCTTGGAGCAGCCGCTCGGCAGCGCTGCCCTGGGAGTGCTCGGCGTCGCTTGTTCCCTCATATACGGAACTGGAGGGCCGTCAGCTCCGCGAGCGCACAACCAGCCGACCTCCGCCCAGCGGCAGGTCGCAGAAATCACGCCGGCTTGTACGATGACGTAGGCGGAGGCAGAGCGCAACAGCGACCCCTTGGCGACAAGCGCGATCTCCGCGGAGAGCACGTCTACTCGCCGAGGGAGAGCACGTCTACTCGCCGAGGGAGAGCACGTCTACTCGCCCAGGGAGAGCACGTCTACTCGCCGAGGGAGAGCACGTCTACTCGCCGAGGGAGAGCACGTCTACTCGCCGAGGGAGAGCACGTCTACTCGCCCAGGGAGAGCACGTCTACTCGCCCAGGGAGAGCACGTCTACTCGCCCAGGGAGAGCACGTCTACCTCCCGCCTGAGGGAGAGCACGGGGGGGGGGGGACAAAGACAGGCGGCAGCAGCTTCGGTGAACGTCACCCGGGAGGCGACCGGGGCTGTCCCGGGGCAGTCCCGGGAAGCCGGCGTCCGACACAGGGAACCGTCAGCTGCCGGACCGGGGCGAATCCCCGCGGCCACGGCAGGGGTGGGGGCTCGAAGACAGCCGGCAGTCGCCTCGGTGAACGTCACCCGGCCGGCGACCGCGGCCGTTCCGGGGCCGTCCCGGGAAGCCTGCGACAGGCACGGGGTCCCAGCCGCGGCCGGACCGACTCGAAGCCCCGCGGCCCCGGCACGGGGGAGGCCCAAAGACTGGCGGCAGCCGCTTCGCTGAACGTCACCCGGCCGGCGACCGGGGCCGTCCCGGGGCTGTCCCGGGATGCCGGCTTCCGGCACGGGGGTCCCGGCCGCGGCCGGAGCGGCTCGAATCCCCGCGGTCCCGGCAGCAGCCGGAGCCGCTCGCCGTTCGGGCTCCCGGCACCCTACGGATCCGCCGACTCGTTCGCGGGCGGCGGGGGGAGGCAGTGAAGGAGGTGCGGGCAGAAGCGGCAGCGGAGGCGGAGGGGGGGGGGGGCTCGAAGACAGCCGGCAGCCGCTTCGGAGAACGTCACCCGGCCGGCGACCGCGGCCGTTCCGGGGCCGTCCCGGGAAGCCTGCGACAGGCACGGGGTCCCGGCCTCGGCCGGACCCGCACTGGGTGCCGCCGCCTCGGGCTCTCGGGACGGTATGGATCCGCCGACTCGTTCGCCGGCGGCGGGGGGAGGCAGTGGAGGGGGTGCGGGGAGAAGCGGCAGCGGAGGCGGAGGGGGGGGGGGGCTCGAAGACAGCCGGCAGCCGCTTCGGTGAACGTCACCCAGGAGGCGATCGGGGCCGTCCCGGGGCCGTCCCGGGATGCTGGCTTCCGCCACGGGGTCCCGGCCGCGGCCGGAGCGGCTCGAATCCCCGCGGTCCCGGCAGCAGCCGGAGCCGCTCGCCGTTCGGGCTCCCGGCACCCTACGGATCCGGCGACTCGTTCGCCGGCGGCGGGGGGAGGCAGTGGAGGGGGTGCGGGCAGAAGCGGCAGCGGAGGCGGAGGGGGGGGGGGCTCGAAGACAGCCGGCAGCCGCTTCGGTGAACGTCACCCGGCCGGCGACCGGGGCCGTCCCGGGGCTGTCCGGGGATGCCGGCTTCCGGCACGGGGTCCCGGCCGCGGCCGGAGCGGCTCGAATCCCCGCGGTCCCGGCAGCAGCCGGAGCCGCTCGCCGTTCGGGCTCCCGGCACCCTACAGATCCGGCGACTCGTTCGCGGGCGGCGGGGGGAGGCAGTGGAGGGGGTGCGGGCAGAAGCGGCAGCGGAGGCGGAGGGGGGGGGGGGGGGGCTCGGAGACAGCCGTCAGCCGCTTCGGTGAACGTCACCCGGGAGGCGACCGGGACCGGCCCGGGAAGCCATCGTCCGGCCCCGGATCCCGGCCGCGGCCGGACCGGCTCGAAGCCCCGCGGCCCCGGCACGGGGGAGGCCCAAAGACTGGCGGCAGCCGCTTCGCTGAACGTCACCCGGCCGGCGACCGGGGCCGTCCCGGGGCCGTCCCGGGATGCCGGCTTCCGGCACGGGGTCCCGGCCGCGGCCGGAGCGGCTCGAAGCCCCGCGGTCCCGGCAGCAGCCGGAGCCGCTCGCCGTTCGGGCTCCCGGCACCCTACGGATCCGCCGACTCGTTCGCCGGCGGCGGGGGGAGGCAGTGGAGGGGGTGCGGGCAGAAGCGGCAGCGGAGGCGGAGGGGGGGGGGGGCTCGAAGACAGCCGGCAGCCGCTTCGGTGAACGTCACCCGGCCGGCGACCGGGGCCGTCCCGGGGCTGTCCGGGGATGCCGGCTTCCGGCACGGGGTCCCGGCCGCGGCCGGAGCGGCTCGAATCCCCGCGGCCCCGGCAGCAGCCGGAGCCGCTCGCCGTTCGGGCTCCCGGCACCCTACAGATCCGGCGACTCGTTCGCCGGCGGCGGGGGGAGGCAGTGGAGGGGGTGCGGGCAGAAGCGGCAGCGGAGGCGGAGGGGGGGGGGGGGCTCGAAGACAGCCGGCAGCCGCTTCGGTGAACGTCACCCGGGAGGCGACCGGGACCGGCCCGGGAAGCCATCGTCCGGCCCGGGATCCCGGCCGCGGCCGGACCGGCTCGAAGCCCCGCGGCCCCGGCACGGGGGAGGCCCAAAGACTGGCGGCAGCCGCTTCGCTGAACGTCACCCGGCCGGCGACCGGGGCCGTCCCGGGGCCGTCCCGGGATGCCGGCTTCCGGCACGGGGTCCCGGCCGCGGCCGGAGCGGCTCGAATCCCCGCGGTCCCGGCAGCAGCCGGAGCCGCTCGCCGTTCGGGCTCCCGGCACCCTACGGATCCGCCGACTCGTTCGCCGGCGGCGGGGGGAGGCAGTGGAGGGGGTGCGGGCAGAAGCGGCAGCGGAGGCGGAGGGGGGGGGGGGCTCGAAGACAGCCGGCAGCCGCTTCGGTGAACGTCACCCGGCCGGCGACCGGGGCCGTCCCGGGGCTGTCCGGGGATGCCGGCTTCCGGCACGGGGTCCCGGCCGCGGCCGGAGCGGCTCGAATCCCCGCGGTCCCGGCAGCAGCCGGAGCCGCTCGCCGTTCGGGCTCCCGGCACCCTACAGATCCGGCGACTCGTTCGCCGGCGGCGGGGGGAGGCAGTGGAGGGGGTGCGGGCAGAAGCGGCAGCGGAGGCGGAGGGGGGGGGGGGGGCTCGAAGACAGCCGGCAGCCGCTTCGGTGAACGTCACCCGGGAGGCGACCGGGACCGGCCCGGGAAGCCATCGTCCGGCCCGGGATCCCGGCCGCGGCCGGACCGGCTCGAAGCCCCGCGGCCCCGGCACGGGGGAGGCCCAAAGACTGGCGGCAGCCGCTTCGCTGAACGTCACCCGGCCGGCGACCGGGGCCGTCCCGGGGCCGTCCCGGGATGCCGGCTTCCGGCACGGGGTCCCGGCCGCGGCCGGAGCGGCTCGAATCCCCGCGGTCCCGGCAGCAGCCGGAGCCGCTCGCCGTTCGGGCTCCCGGCACCCTACGGATCCGCCGACTCGTTCGCCGGCGGCGGGGGGAGGCAGTGGAGGGGGTGCGGGCAGAAGCGGCAGCGGAGGCGGAGGGGGGGGGGGGCTCGAAGACAGCCGGCAGCCGCTTCGGTGAACGTCACCCCGGCCGGCGACCGGGGCCGTCCCCGGGGCTGTCCGGGGATGCCGGCTTCCGGCACGGGGGTCCCGGCCGCGGCCGGAGCGGCTCGAATCCCCGCGGCCCCGGCAGCAGCCGGAGCCGCTCGCCGTTCGGGCTCCCGGCACCCTACAGATCCGGCGACTCGTTCGCCGGCGGCGGGGGGAGGCAGTGGAGGGGGGTGCGGGGGAAGAAGCGGCAAGCGGAGGCGGAGGGGGGGGGGGGGGGCTCGAAGACAGCTGGCAGCCGCTTCGGGTGAACGTCACCCGGGAGGCGACCGGGACCGGCCCGGGAAGCCATCGTCCGGCCCGGGATCCCCGGCCGCGGCCGGGACCGGCTCGAAGCCCCCGCGGCCCCCGGCACGGGGGAGGCCCAAAGACTGGCGGCAGCCGCTTCGCTGAACGTCACCCGGCCGGCGACCGGGGCCGTCCCGGGGCCGTCCCCGGGATGCCGGCTTCCGGCACGGGGTCCCCGCCGCGGCCGGAGCGGCTCGAAGCCCCCGCGGCCCCCGGCAGCAGCCGGAGCCGCTCGCCGTTCGGGCTCCCGGCACCCTACGGATCCGGCGACTCGTTCGCCGGCGGCGGGGGGGAGGCAGGTGGAGGCGGTGCGGGGAGAAGCGGCAGCGGAGGCGGAGGGGGGGGGGCGGGGGGGGGACGATAGTGGCGGGGGGGCGGGGGGTGCTCGAAGGGCAGCCGGCAGCCGGTTCGGGTGAACATTCGCCGGGGCGGGGGGGGCGACCTGTCCGTGCCCGGGGCAGCCCCGGGAAGCCCGGGCAGCCAGCACGGGGGTCCCGGCAGCACCTGTTCCCTGCCCTGGGGACTTGCCGTGCCCGGCGGGCCGGTTGCCGGGTGGGGGGGAGCGATGAGAGGCGGGGCGCAGCGGCCGGGGCAGCGCCGGGCCGCAGCGGGGGGGCTGGGCGGGTGGGGTAGGCGTCGAGCGGCAAGCCCTCGGCTTGCAGCGAATGTTCGGCGGTGCGGGGCGGGGGGGGGACGGGACGACACGTTGGGGGCGCCGAGTCCGAGCCACCCCCGGCCCCAGGGGGCGGCCGGAGGGGGAGGCCGGTGCCTGCGCCTGGGAGCTGCTGGGCGCCGGATGGCCGAGGGTGCGTCAGAAGCCGCCCGAGCGGTCGAGCAGCGTCCCTCCAGAAAGGCCTAGGGTGGCTTCGAGGGCCCCGGGAGCAGTCGAGGGAGGCCTCCAGGCAGGTCTGGAGTGGATGGGAGGCCTTCCAAAGCAGGACAAGGGGAGGCTGCCAGCGGGGCCTAGGCTGGCACTGCAGCCTGTAAATGGTTGGGGGGGGGGGGCCTCTGGTGCGGCCTGGAGTCTCTGGGTGGCGTCCAGAGAGGTGCAAAAGATCCTCTGGTGCGGCCTGTGGTGGCGGAGAAGCCTGCAGAGCGTGCGGGTGGAGGCTTCTGGTGCGGCCTGGGGGTGGGTCGGAAGCCTGCAGAGCGTGCGGGGAGAGGCTTCTGGTGCGGCCTGGGGTGGGTCGGAAGCCTGCAGAGCGTGCGGGGGAGGCTTCTGGTGCGGCCTGGGGTGGGTCGGAAGCCTGCAGAGCGTGCGGGGGAGGCTTCTGGTGCGGCCTGGGGGTGGCTGAGAAGCCTGCAGAGGCGTGCGGGAGAGGCTTCTGGTGCGGCCTGGGGTGGCTGAGAAGCCTGCAGAGCGTGCGGGGAGAGGCTTCTGCTGCGGCCTGGGGTGGCTGAGAAGCCTGCAGAGCGTGCGGGGGAGGCTTCTGTTGGGGCCTGGGGGTGGGTCAGAAGCCTACAGAGCGTGCGGGGGAGGCTTCTGTTGCGGCCTGGGGTGGGTCGGAAGCCTGCAGAGCATGCGGGGGAGGCTTCTGCTAGCGGCCTGGGGTGTGCTGAGAAGCCTGCAGAGCGTGCGGGAGAGGCTTCTGCTGCGGCCTGGGGTGGCTGAGAAGCCTGCAGAGCGTGCGGGAGAGGCTTCTGTTGGGGGCCTGGGGTGGGTCGGAAGCCTGCAGAGCGTGCGGGAGAGGCTTCTGCTGCGGCCTGGGGTGGGACGGAAGCCTGCAGAGCGTGCGGGGGGAGGCTTCTGGTGCGGCCTGGGGTTGGGACGGAAGCCTGCAGAGCGTGCGGGAGAGGCTTCTGCTGCGGCCCTGGGGTGGGTCGGAAGCCTGCAGAGCGTGCGGGAGAGGCTTCTGTTGCGGCCTGGGGTGGGTCGGAAGCGCAGAGCGTGCGGGAGAGGCTTCTGCTGCGGCCTGGGGTGGCTGAGAAGCCTGCAGAGCGTGCGGGAGAGGCTTCTGGTGCGGCCTGGGGTGGCTGAGAAGCCTGCAGAGCGTGCGGGAGAGGCTTCTGCTGCGGCCTGGGGTGGCTGAGAAGCCTGCAGAGCGTGCGGGAGAGGCTTCTGCTGCGGCCTGGGGTGGCTGAGAAGCCTGCAGAGCGTGCGGGAGAGGCTTCTGCTGCGGCCTGGGGTGGCTGAGAAGCCTGCAGAGCGTGCGGGAGAGGCTTCTGGTGCGGCCTGGGGTGGCTGAGAAGCCTGCAGAGCGTGCGGGAGAGGCTTCTGCTGCGGCCTGGGGTGGCTGAGAAGCCTGCAGAGCGTGCGGGAGAGGCTTCTGCTGTGGCCTGGGGTGGGTCGGAAGCCTGCAGAGCGTGCGGGGGAGGCTTCTGGTGCGGCCTGGGGTGGGTCGGAAGCCTGCAGAGCATGCGGGGGAGGCTTCTGCTGCGGCCTGGGGTCTCTGGGTGGCCTCTAGAGAGGTGCAAAAGACCCTCTGGGTTGGGCTGGGGTGGCTCTTGGACCCCTGCCACACAGTGGGGAGAGGCCTCCGGCCCGCCACCTGTGTCCCTGTGTGCCTGAGTGCCTGTGTCCCTGTGTCCCTGTGTCCCTGTGTCCCTGTGTCCCTGTGTCCCTGAGTGCCTGAGTGCCTGAGTGCCTGTGTCCCTGTGTCCTTGTGTCCCTGTGTCCCTGTGTCCCTGAGTGCCTGAGTGCCTGTGTCCCTGTGTCCCTGTGTCCCTGAGTGCCTGAGTGCCTGAGTGCCTGTGTCCCTGTGTCCTTGTGTCCCTGTGTCCCTGTGTCCCTGTGTGCCTGAGTGCCTGTGTCCCTGTGTCCCTGTCTGTGTACCTGTGTGCGAGAGTGTCCGGCACGCCACCCAGCGGCGGCGGGCAAGCAGGTAGGCGGGTGGGCGGGCCGGCGAGGGCCAGTGTGAGTTTGGGGGGTGGGAGGGGAGGCGGCAGCTGGAAGCGTCAGAGGAGGGGGCGTGGCTCCGGCTGGCCCCGGGAGCAGGTTCCCGGGACCGGGACCGGCTGGACCCGGCGGGTGGTTGATCCCGGGGCGGGGGGCAGAGGCGGCGGGAAGCGGCAGCTGCGTGTGCGGCGGGGGGGTGGAGGGCGAACCGCGGCGGGAAGCGGATGCTTCAGAGCAGGTTACGGGGGCGGGGACGGACGACACCACCTGTCCCCGCCCCGGGACGGGCTGGACCCGGCGCCGTGTACCCGCCGCCGCCCCCGCCGCCGCCCCCCTCCGCCACCCCGGGACCCCGACGTTTTTTGGCGCCCGCGCCTTTTTTTGCTCCCCGCCTGCCCGCGCTGCCCCGAGCCCTCCCCCGGGGCGGGGCGGGAGGGAGGGACGGACGGACGGGTAGCCGGGGATCTCCGAGCGCGCGCCACCAGACCGAGGCGGGTCCCGGCGGCGGCGGCGGCGGCGGCGGCGGCGGCGGCGGCGGCGGCGGCGGCGGCAGCAGCAGCAGCAAGCGACGGCGGGGGGGGCAGGCTAGGGAGAGAGGGGGAGCGGCATGCGGTAGGGCTGGGGGGTTTGTTTCGGGGGGGAGGGGTGGGGGGGGGGTGGCAGCGGTCAGCGAGAGCGGGGAGAGGGGGAGCGGCATGCGGTAGGGCTGGGGTGTTTTTGGGGTGGGGGCGTTGGGGGGATTAGCGGGCGGGCGGGCAGCCGAGCCAAGCGGCAAGCCGGGGGGCGGGCGAGGGCGGCTTTAGGGCCGGAGGAGCGGAGCGCAACCTCCCCCGTGCAGGCTCCAGCGTGGAGAGCAGCAAGTTTTTGGGGACGGGGGACGACGGACGGGAGGGGCAGCGGCGAGAGGCTAGCTGCGGCAAGGGGCACCGGCACGGCCGCCCTAACAGCGCCGCCTCGGTCGCAGGGGTTAGAGAGCAGCCGGGCAGCCCGGGAGGGAAGCGGCAGCCCGCGAAGGGGGGAAGGGGGGGCTCCGCGCAAACCGCTAACGGGAGCCGGGTGGTGTGGGGAGCTGGGGGTGGCAGCAGCGGCAAGAGGCAACGTCGGGAGGGGGGGGCTCCGCGCAAACCGGTAACGGGGGCCGGGGGGTGTGGGGGGGGCGGTGGCGGCCGCGGCAAGAGGCAACGGCAGGCGGGGGGGCTCCGCGCAAACCGGCAGCGGGGGGGGGGGGCGGGGGTAGCGGCAAGAGGCAACGGCGGGAAGGGGGGGCTCCGCGCAAACCGCTAACGGGAGCCGGGGGGTGTGGGGAGCTGGGGGTGGCAGCAGCGGCAAGAGGCAACGTCGGGAGGGGGGGCTCCGCGCAAACCGGTAACGGGGGCCCGGGGGTGTGGAGGGGGCGGTGGTGGCCGCGGCGAGAGGCAACGGCAGGCGGGGGCGCTCCGC
Source organism: Melanerpes formicivorus (assembly GCF_026170545.1). Taxonomy (NCBI): domain Eukaryota; kingdom Metazoa; phylum Chordata; class Aves; order Piciformes; family Picidae; genus Melanerpes; species Melanerpes formicivorus. The sequence goes on along the minus strand of NW_027142592.1, from coordinate 83,206 downwards.
GCAAACCGGCAGCGGGGGGGGGCGGGGGGTAACGGCAAGAGGCAACGGCGGGAAGGGGGGCCTCCGCGCAAACCGGCAGCGGGGGGGGGCGGGGGGTAGCGGCAAGAGGCAACGGCGGGAAGGGGGGGCTCCGCGCAAACCGGCAGCGGGGGGGGGGCGGGGGTAGCGGCAAGAGGCAACGGCGGGAAGGGGGGGCTCCGCGCAAACCGGCAGCGGGGGGGGGGCGGGGGTAGCGGCAAGAGGCAACGGCGGGAAGGGGGGGCTCCGCGCAAACCGGCAGCGGGGGGGGGGCGGGGGGTAGCGGCAAGAGGCAACGGCGGGAAGGGGGAGCTCCGCGCAAACCGGCAGCGGGGGGGGGGCGGGGGGTAGCGGCAAGAGGCAACGTCGGGAGGGGGGGCTCCGCGCAAACCGGCAGCGGGGGGGGGGCGGGGGTAGCGGCAAGAGGCAACGTCGGGAGGGGGGGCGCCGCGCAAACCGGCAACGGGGGCGGGGGGGGAGGCGGTCAGGGGCGGGGGGAGATTTCTAGAGATGCCGGCAGACCTTCTCCCCGGAGAACAGCGCTGTTGAAGAAAAGACTGCTTCAGAACACAACCTTTAATGAAAGACGCTCGATGAAAACAACACTTAATAAAAGAAGGTTTCATGCCGACTGCCTCTCTTCATTTACGCCGCCGCGGGGGGGGGGGGTTGGGGGCCGGGCGGGCGA
>NW_027142592.1:60000-70000 GCF_026170545.1 Melanerpes formicivorus | reverse complement strand
CTCTGCCCCTTACCGGGCTCTCTCTCGCCGTGCCTGGACGGGCTTGCTTTCCATTCTTGGTGGGACCGACGCCGGCACCACGTCTCCCCGGCTTTCTCTGCCCCCGTGCCCCACCGGGCAAACGTCGCTTCGGGGGTTCCACACTTCGGCAGTGGCCGGCGCCAGCCACTCGTCAACTTTTTTTCTTTTCCCCGCTTTCGTTGCCGAGCCCGGGCTGGGCTCCGGCTCACGGACGAGCGAAACCCATCCAACACCGCTGAGGGTGCGCCAGCGGCCGCTCCAAACCGCCGCGCCTTTGTTCGGCCCCGCGGGTCCCCTCTCTGACCCGGGCGAAAGCCACCGAGAAGCCAGACGGACCCCTGCCCAGCCGCCTGGCGGGTGGCTTGGAGCAGCCGCTCGGCAGCGCTGCCCTGGGAGTGCTCGGCGTCGCTTGTTCCCTCATATACGGAACTGGAGGGCCGTCAGCTCCGCGAGCGCACAACCAGCCGACCTCCGCCCAGCGGCAGGTCGCAGAAATCACGCCGGCTTGTACGATGACGTAGGCGGAGGCAGAGCGCAACAGCGACCCCTTGGCGACAAGCGCGATCTCCGCGGAGAGCACGTCTACTCGCCGAGGGAGAGCACGTCTACTCGCCCAGGGAGAGCACGTCTACTCGCCCAGGGAGAGCACGTCTACTCGCCGAGGGAGAGCACGTCTACTCGCCGAGGGAGAGCACGTCTACTCGCCGAGGGAGAGCACGTCTACTCGCCCAGGGAGAGCACGTCTACTCGCCCAGGGAGAGCACGTCTACTCGCCGAGGGAGAGCACGTCTACTCGCCCAGGGAGAGCACGTCTACTCGCCCAGGGAGAGCACGTCTACTCGCCCAGGGAGAGCACGTCTACTCGCCCAGGGAGAGCACGTCTACTCGCCCAGGGAGAGCACGTCTACTCGCCCAGGGAGAGCACGTCTACTCGCCCAGGGAGAGCACGTCTACTCGCCGAGGGAGAGCACGTCTACTCGCCGAGGGAGAGCACGTCTACTCGCCCAGGGAGAGCACGTCTACTCGCCGAGGGAGAGCACGTCTACTCGCCGAGGGAGAGCACGTCTACTCGCCGAGGGAGAGCACGTCTACTCGCCGAGGGAGAGCACGTCTACTCGCCCAGGGAGAGCACGTCTACTCGCCCAGGGAGAGCACGTCTACCTCCCGCCTGAGGGAGAGCACGGGGGGGGGGGGACAAAGACAGGCGGCAGCAGCTTCGGTGAACGTCACCCGGGAGGCGACCGGGGCTGTCCCGGGGCAGTCCCGGGAAGCCGGCGTCCGACACAGGGAACCGTCAGCTGCCGGACCGGGGCGAATCCCCGCGGCCACGGCAGGGGTGGGGGCTCGAAGACAGCCGGCAGTCGCCTCGGTGAACGTCACCCGGCCGGCGACCGCGGCCGTTCCGGGGCCGTCCCGGGAAGCCTGCGACAGGCACGGGGTCCCAGCCGCGGCCGGACCGACTCGAAGCCCCGCGGCCCCGGCACGGGGGAGGCCCAAAGACTGGCGGCAGCCGCTTCGCTGAACGTCACCCGGCCGGCGACCGGGGCCGTCCCGGGGCTGTCCCGGGATGCCGGCTTCCGGCACGGGGTCCCGGCCGCGGCCGGAGCGGCTCGAATCCCCGCGGTCCCGGCAGCAGCCGGAGCCGCTCGCCGTTCGGGCTCCCGGCACCCTACGGATCCGCCGACTCGTTCGCGGGCGGCGGGGGGAGGCAGTGAAGGAGGTGCGGGCAGAAGCGGCAGCGGAGGCGGAGGGGGGGGGGGGCTCGAAGACAGCCGGCAGCCGCTTCGGAGAACGTCACCCGGCCGGCGACCGCGGCCGTTCCGGGGCCGTCCCGGGAAGCCTGCGACAGGCACGGGGTCCCGGCCTCGGCCGGACCCGCACTGGGTGCCGCCGCCTCGGGCTCTCGGGACGGTATGGATCCGCCGACTCGTTCGCCGGCGGCGGGGGGAGGCAGTGGAGGGGGTGCGGGGAGAAGCGGCAGCGGAGGCGGAGGGGGGGGGGGGCTCGAAGACAGCCGGCAGCCGCTTCGGTGAACGTCACCCAGGAGGCGATCGGGGCCGTCCCGGGGCCGTCCCGGGATGCTGGCTTCCGCCACGGGGTCCCGGCCGCGGCCGGAGCGGCTCGAATCCCCGCGGTCCCGGCAGCAGCCGGAGCCGCTCGCCGTTCGGGCTCCCGGCACCCTACGGATCCGGCGACTCGTTCGCCGGCGGCGGGGGGAGGCAGTGGAGGGGGTGCGGGCAGAAGCGGCAGCGGAGGCGGAGGGGGGGGGGGCTCGAAGACAGCCGGCAGCCGCTTCGGTGAACGTCACCCGGCCGGCGACCGGGGCCGTCCCGGGGCTGTCCGGGGATGCCGGCTTCCGGCACGGGGTCCCGGCCGCGGCCGGAGCGGCTCGAATCCCCGCGGTCCCGGCAGCAGCCGGAGCCGCTCGCCGTTCGGGCTCCCGGCACCCTACAGATCCGGCGACTCGTTCGCGGGCGGCGGGGGGAGGCAGTGGAGGGGGTGCGGGCAGAAGCGGCAGCGGAGGCGGAGGGGGGGGGGGGGGGCTCGGAGACAGCCGTCAGCCGCTTCGGTGAACGTCACCCGGGAGGCGACCGGGACCGGCCCGGGAAGCCATCGTCCGGCCCCGGATCCCGGCCGCGGCCGGACCGGCTCGAAGCCCCGCGGCCCCGGCACGGGGGAGGCCCAAAGACTGGCGGCAGCCGCTTCGCTGAACGTCACCCGGCCGGCGACCGGGGCCGTCCCGGGGCCGTCCCGGGATGCCGGCTTCCGGCACGGGGTCCCGGCCGCGGCCGGAGCGGCTCGAAGCCCCGCGGTCCCGGCAGCAGCCGGAGCCGCTCGCCGTTCGGGCTCCCGGCACCCTACGGATCCGCCGACTCGTTCGCCGGCGGCGGGGGGAGGCAGTGGAGGGGGTGCGGGCAGAAGCGGCAGCGGAGGCGGAGGGGGGGGGGGGCTCGAAGACAGCCGGCAGCCGCTTCGGTGAACGTCACCCGGCCGGCGACCGGGGCCGTCCCGGGGCTGTCCGGGGATGCCGGCTTCCGGCACGGGGTCCCGGCCGCGGCCGGAGCGGCTCGAATCCCCGCGGCCCCGGCAGCAGCCGGAGCCGCTCGCCGTTCGGGCTCCCGGCACCCTACAGATCCGGCGACTCGTTCGCCGGCGGCGGGGGGAGGCAGTGGAGGGGGTGCGGGCAGAAGCGGCAGCGGAGGCGGAGGGGGGGGGGGGGGCTCGAAGACAGCCGGCAGCCGCTTCGGTGAACGTCACCCGGGAGGCGACCGGGACCGGCCCGGGAAGCCATCGTCCGGCCCGGGATCCCGGCCGCGGCCGGACCGGCTCGAAGCCCCGCGGCCCCGGCACGGGGGAGGCCCAAAGACTGGCGGCAGCCGCTTCGCTGAACGTCACCCGGCCGGCGACCGGGGCCGTCCCGGGGCCGTCCCGGGATGCCGGCTTCCGGCACGGGGTCCCGGCCGCGGCCGGAGCGGCTCGAATCCCCGCGGTCCCGGCAGCAGCCGGAGCCGCTCGCCGTTCGGGCTCCCGGCACCCTACGGATCCGCCGACTCGTTCGCCGGCGGCGGGGGGAGGCAGTGGAGGGGGTGCGGGCAGAAGCGGCAGCGGAGGCGGAGGGGGGGGGGGGCTCGAAGACAGCCGGCAGCCGCTTCGGTGAACGTCACCCGGCCGGCGACCGGGGCCGTCCCGGGGCTGTCCGGGGATGCCGGCTTCCGGCACGGGGTCCCGGCCGCGGCCGGAGCGGCTCGAATCCCCGCGGTCCCGGCAGCAGCCGGAGCCGCTCGCCGTTCGGGCTCCCGGCACCCTACAGATCCGGCGACTCGTTCGCCGGCGGCGGGGGGAGGCAGTGGAGGGGGTGCGGGCAGAAGCGGCAGCGGAGGCGGAGGGGGGGGGGGGGCTCGAAGACAGCCGGCAGCCGCTTCGGTGAACGTCACCCGGGAGGCGACCGGGACCGGCCCGGGAAGCCATCGTCCGGCCCGGGATCCCGGCCGCGGCCGGACCGGCTCGAAGCCCCGCGGCCCCGGCACGGGGGAGGCCCAAAGACTGGCGGCAGCCGCTTCGCTGAACGTCACCCGGCCGGCGACCGGGGCCGTCCCGGGGCCGTCCCGGGATGCCGGCTTCCGGCACGGGGTCCCGGCCGCGGCCGGAGCGGCTCGAATCCCCGCGGTCCCGGCAGCAGCCGGAGCCGCTCGCCGTTCGGGCTCCCGGCACCCTACGGATCCGCCGACTCGTTCGCCGGCGGCGGGGGGAGGCAGTGGAGGGGGTGCGGGCAGAAGCGGCAGCGGAGGCGGAGGGGGGGGGGGGCTCGAAGACAGCCGGCAGCCGCTTCGGTGAACGTCACCCGGCCGGCGACCGGGGCCGTCCCGGGGCTGTCCGGGGATGCCGGCTTCCGGCACGGGGTCCCGGCCGCGGCCGGAGCGGCTCGAATCCCCGCGGCCCCGGCAGCAGCCGGAGCCGCTCGCCGTTCGGGCTCCCGGCACCCTACAGATCCGGCGACTCGTTCGCCGGCGGCGGGGGGAGGCAGTGGAGGGGGTGCGGGGAGAAGCGGCAGCGGAGGCGGAGGGGGGGGGGGGGCTCGAAGACAGCTGGCAGCCGCTTCGGTGAACGTCACCCGGGAGGCGACCGGGACCGGCCCGGGAAGCCATCGTCCGGCCCGGGATCCCGGCCGCGGCCGGACCGGCTCGAAGCCCCGCGGCCCCGGCACGGGGGAGGCCCAAAGACTGGCGGCAGCCGCTTCGCTGAACGTCACCCGGCCGGCGACCGGGGCCGTCCCGGGGCCGTCCCGGGATGCCGGCTTCCGGCACGGGGTCCCGGCCGCGGCCGGAGCGGCTCGAAGCCCCGCGGCCCCGGCAGCAGCCGGAGCCGCTCGCCGTTCGGGCTCCCGGCACCCTACGGATCCGGCGACTCGTTCGCCGGCGGCGGGGGGAGGCAGTGGAGGCGGTGCGGGGAGAAGCGGCAGCGGAGGCGGAGGGGGGGCGGGGGGGACGATAGTGGCGGGGGGGCGGGGGGTGCTCGAAGGCAGCCGGCAGCCGGTTCGGTGAACATTCGCCGGGGCGGGGGGGCGACCTGTCCGTGCCCGGGGCAGCCCCGGGAAGCCGGCAGCCAGCACGGGGTCCCGGCAGCACCTGTTCCCTGCCCTGGGACTTGCCGTGCCCGGCGGCCGGTTGCCGGGTGGGGGGAGCGATGAGAGGCGGGGCGCAGCGGCCGGGGCAGCGCCGGGCCGCAGCGGGGGGCTGGGCGGGTGGGGTAGGCGTCGAGCGGCAAGCCCTCGGCTGCAGCGAATGTTCGGCGGTGCGGGGCGGGGGGGGACGGGACGACACGTTGGGGGCGCCGAGTCCGAGCCACCCCCGGCCCCAGGGGCGGCCGGAGGGGGAGGCCGGTGCCTGGCCCTGGGAGCTGCTGGGCGCCGGATGGCCGAGGGTGCGTCAGAAGCCGCCCGAGCGGTCGAGCAGGTCCTCCAGAAAGGCCTAGGGTGGCTTCGAGGGCCCCGGGAGCAGTCGAGGGAGGCCTCCAGGCAGGTCTGGAGTGGATGGGAGGCCTTCCAAAGCAGACAAGGGAGGCTGCCAGCGGGGCCTAGGCTGGCACTGCAGCCTGTAAATGGTTGGGGGGGGGGGCCTCTGGTGCGGCCTGGAGTCTCTGGGTGGCGTCCAGAGAGGTGCAAAAGATCCTCTGGTGCGGCCTGTGGTGGCGGAGAAGCCTGCAGAGCGTGCGGGGGAGGCTTCTGGTGCGGCCTGGGGTGGGTCGGAAGCCTGCAGAGCGTGCGGGAGAGGCTTCTGGTGCGGCCTGGGGTGGGTCGGAAGCCTGCAGAGCGTGCGGGGGAGGCTTCTGGTGCGGCCTGGGGTGGGTCGGAAGCCTGCAGAGCGTGCGGGGGAGGCTTCTGGTGCGGCCTGGGGTGGCTGAGAAGCCTGCAGAGCGTGCGGGAGAGGCTTCTGGTGCGGCCTGGGGTGGCTGAGAAGCCTGCAGAGCGTGCGGGAGAGGCTTCTGCTGCGGCCTGGGGTGGCTGAGAAGCCTGCAGAGCGTGCGGGGGAGGCTTCTGTTGGGGCCTGGGGTGGGTCAGAAGCCTACAGAGCGTGCGGGGGAGGCTTCTGTTGCGGCCTGGGGTGGGTCGGAAGCCTGCAGAGCATGCGGGGGAGGCTTCTGCTGCGGCCTGGGGTGGCTGAGAAGCCTGCAGAGCGTGCGGGAGAGGCTTCTGCTGCGGCCTGGGGTGGCTGAGAAGCCTGCAGAGCGTGCGGGAGAGGCTTCTGTTGGGGCCTGGGGTGGGTCGGAAGCCTGCAGAGCGTGCGGGAGAGGCTTCTGCTGCGGCCTGGGGTGGGACGGAAGCCTGCAGAGCGTGCGGGGGAGGCTTCTGGTGCGGCCTGGGGTGGGACGGAAGCCTGCAGAGCGTGCGGGAGAGGCTTCTGCTGCGGCCTGGGGTGGGTCGGAAGCCTGCAGAGCGTGCGGGAGAGGCTTCTGTTGCGGCCTGGGGTGGGTCGGAAGCCTGCAGAGCGTGCGGGAGAGGCTTCTGCTGCGGCCTGGGGTGGGTCGGAAGCCTGCAGAGCGTGCGGGAGAGGCTTCTGCTGCGGCCTGGGGTGGCTGAGAAGCCTGCAGAGCGTGCGGGAGAGGCTTCTGGTGCGGCCTGGGGTGGCTGAGAAGCCTGCAGAGCGTGCGGGAGAGGCTTCTGCTGCGGCCTGGGGTGGCTGAGAAGCCTGCAGAGCGTGCGGGAGAGGCTTCTGCTGCGGCCTGGGGTGGCTGAGAAGCCTGCAGAGCGTGCGGGAGAGGCTTCTGCTGCGGCCTGGGGTGGCTGAGAAGCCTGCAGAGCGTGCGGGAGAGGCTTCTGGTGCGGCCTGGGGTGGCTGAGAAGCCTGCAGAGCGTGCGGGAGAGGCTTCTGCTGCGGCCTGGGGTGGCTGAGAAGCCTGCAGAGCGTGCGGGAGAGGCTTCTGCTGTGGCCTGGGGTGGGTCGGAAGCCTGCAGAGCGTGCGGGGGAGGCTTCTGGTGCGGCCTGGGGTGGGTCGGAAGCCTGCAGAGCATGCGGGGGAGGCTTCTGCTGCGGCCTGGGGTCTCTGGGTGGCCTCTAGAGAGGTGCAAAAGACCCTCTGGGTTGGGCTGGGGTGGCTCTTGGACCCCTGCCACACAGTGGGGAGAGGCCTCCGGCCCGCCACCTGTGTCCCTGTGTGCCTGAGTGCCTGTGTCCCTGTGTCCCTGTGTCCCTGTGTCCCTGTGTCCCTGTGTCCCTGAGTGCCTGAGTGCCTGAGTGCCTGTGTCCCTGTGTCCTTGTGTCCCTGTGTCCCTGTGTCCCTGAGTGCCTGAGTGCCTGTGTCCCTGTGTCCCTGTGTCCCTGAGTGCCTGAGTGCCTGAGTGCCTGTGTCCCTGTGTCCTTGTGTCCCTGTGTCCCTGTGTCCCTGTGTGCCTGAGTGCCTGTGTCCCTGTGTCCCTGTCTGTGTACCTGTGTGCGAGAGTGTCCGGCACGCCACCCAGCGGCGGCGGGCAAGCAGGTAGGCGGGTGGGCGGGCCGGCGAGGGCCAGTGTGAGTTTGGGGGGTGGGAGGGGAGGCGGCAGCTGGAAGCGTCAGAGGAGGGGGCGTGGCTCCGGCTGGCCCCGGGAGCAGGTTCCCGGGACCGGGACCGGCTGGACCCGGCGGGTGGTTGATCCCGGGGCGGGGGGCAGAGGCGGCGGGAAGCGGCAGCTGCGTGTGCGGCGGGGGGGTGGAGGGCGAACCGCGGCGGGAAGCGGATGCTTCAGAGCAGGTTACGGGGGCGGGGACGGACGACACCACCTGTCCCCGCCCCGGGACGGGCTGGACCCGGCGCCCTGGACCCGGCGCCGTGTACCCGCCGCCGCCCCCGCCGCCGCCCCCCTCCGCCACCCCGGGACCCCGACGTTTTTTGGCGCCCGCGCCTTTTTTTGCTCCCCGCCTGCCCGCGCTGCCCCGGGCCCTCCCCCGGGGCGGGGCGGGAGGGAGGGACGGACGGACGGGTAGCCGGGGATCTCCGAGCGCGCGCCACCAGGCCGAGGCGGGTCCCGGCGGCGGCGGCGGCGGCGGCGGCGGCGGCGGCAGCAAGCGACGGCGGGGGGGGCAGGCTAGGGAGAGAGGGGGAGCGGCATGCGGTAGGGCTGGGGGGGTTTGTTTCGGGGGGGAGGGGTGGGGGGGGGTGGCAGCGGTCAGCGAGAGCGGGGAGAGGGGGAGCGGCATGCGGTAGGGCTGGGGTGTTTTTGGGGAGGGGGCGTTGGGGGGATTAGCGGGGGGGCGGGCAGCCGAGCCAAGCGGCAAGCCGGGGGGCGGGCGAGGGCGGCTTTAGGGCCGGAGGAGCGGAGCGCAACCTCCCCCGTGCAGGCTCCAGCGTGGAGAGCAGCAAGTTTTTGGGGACGGGGGACGACGGACGGGAGGGGCAGCGGCGAGAGGCTAGCTGCGGCAAGGGGCACCGGCACGGCCGCCCTAACAGCGCCGCCTCGGTCGCAGGGGTTAGAGAGCAGCCGGGCAGCCCGGGAGGGAAGCGGCAGCCCGCGAAGGGGGGAAGGGGGGGCTCCGCGCAAACCGCTAACGGCGAGCCGGGGGGTGTGGGGAGCTGGGGGTGGCAGCAGCGGCAAGAGGCAACGTCGGGAGGGGGGGCTCCGCGCAAACCGGTAACGGGGGGGGGGGGGCGGGGGTAGCGGCAAGAGGCAACGGCGGGAAGGGGGGGCTCCGCGCAAACCGGCAGCGGGGCGGGGGCGGGGGGTAGCGGCAAGAGGCAACGTCGGGAGGGGGGGCTCCGCGCAAACCGGCAGCGGGGGGGGGGGGGCGGGGGTAGCGGCAAGAGGCAACGGCGGGAAGGGGGGGCTCCGCGCAAACCGGCAGCGGGGCGGGGGCGGGGGGTAGCGGCAAGAGGCAACGTCGGGAGGGGGGGCTCCGCGCAAACCGGCAGCGGGGGGGGGCGGGGGGTAGCGGCAAGAGGCAACGTCGGGAGGGGGGGCTCCGCGCAAACCGGCAGCGGGGGGGGGGCGGGGGGTAGCGGCAAGAGGCAACGGCGGGAAGGGGGGGCTCCGCGCAAACCGGCAGCGGGGGGGGGGCGGGGGTAGCGGCAAGAGGCAACGGCGGGAAGGGGGGGCTCCGCGCAAACCGGCAGCGGGGGGGGGGCGGGGGTAGCGGCAAGAGGCAACGGCGGGAAGGGGGGGCTCCGCGCAAACCGGCAGCGGGGGGGGGGCGGGGGGTAGCGGCAAGAGGCAACGGCGGGAAGGGGGGGCTCCGCGCAAACCGGCAGCGGGGCGGGGGCAGGGGTAGCGGCAAGAGGCAACGTCGGGAGGGGGGGCTCCGCGCAAACCGGCAGCGGGGGGGGGGCCGGGGTAGCGGCAAGAGGCAACGTCGGGAGGGGGGGCTCCGCGCAAACCGGCAGCGGGGGGGGGCGGGGGGTAGCGGCAAGAGGCAACGTCGGGAGGGGGGGCGCCGCGCAAACCGGCAACGGGGGCGGGGGGGGAGGCGGTCAGGGGCGGGGGGAGATTTCTAGAGATGCCGGCAGACCTTCTCCCCGGAGAACAGCGCTGTTGAAGAAAAGACTGCTTCAGAACACAACCTTTAATGAAAGACGCTCGATGAAAACAACACTTAATAAAAGAAGGTTTCATGCCGACTGCCTCTCTTCATTTACGCCGCCGCGGGGGGGGGGGGTTGGGGGCCGGGCGGGCGATACCAGGCGGCCCTCGTCCCGGGGACCACGTCTACCCCGCGGTTCCAGCCTCCGCGCGCTAAGTGCCCGCCCGGCCGCGGGGAGCACGTCTACCTCCTGCCGCACGGCTCAGTGCACTAAGTCCCCCCTCGCCATGGAGAGCACGTCTACCTGCCAGCTCAGGGAGAGCACGTCTACTCACCGAGGGAGAGCACGTCTACCACCTGGGAAGGAGAGCACGTCTACCTCCTGGGAAGGAGAGCACGTCTACCTCCTCGGGAAGGAGAGCACGTCTACCTCCTCGGGAAGGAGAGCACGTCTACCTCCTGGGAAGGAGAGCACGTCTACCTCCTCGGGAAGG
>NW_027142592.1:40000-47500 GCF_026170545.1 Melanerpes formicivorus | reverse complement strand
CAAGCGCGATCTCCGCGGAGAGCACGTCTACTCGCCGAGGGAGAGCACGTCTACTCGCCCAGGGAGAGCACGTCTACTCGCCCAGGGAGAGCACGTCTACTCGCCGAGGGAGAGCACGTCTACTCGCCGAGGGAGAGCACGTCTACTCGCCGAGGGAGAGCACGTCTACTCGCCCAGGGAGAGCACGTCTACTCGCCCAGGGAGAGCACGTCTACTCGCCCAGGGAGAGCACGTCTACTCGCCCAGGGAGAGCACGTCTACTCGCCCAGGGAGAGCACGTCTACTCGCCCAGGGAGAGCACGTCTACTCGCCGAGGGAGAGCACGTCTACCCGCCGAGGGAGAGCACGTCTACTCGCCCAGGGAGAGCACGTCTACTCGCCGAGGGAGAGCACGTCTACTCGCCGAGGGAGAGCACGTCTACTCGCCGAGGGAGAGCACGTCTACTCGCCGAGGGAGAGCACGTCTACTCGCCCAGGGAGAGCACGTCTACTCGCCCAGGGAGAGCACGTCTACCTCCCGCCTGAGGGAGAGCACGGGGGGGGGGGACAAAGACAGGCGGCAGCAGCTTCGGTGAACGTCACCCGGGAGGCGACCGGGGCTGTCCCGGGGCAGTCCCGGGAAGCCGGCGTCCGACACAGGGAACCGTCAGCTGCCGGACCGGGGCGAATCCCCGCGGCCACGGCAGGGGTGGGGGCTCGAAGACAGCCGGCAGTCGCCTCGGTGAACGTCACCCGGCCGGCGACCGCGGCCGTTCCGGGGCCGTCCCGGGAAGCCTGCGACAGGCACGGGGTCCCAGCCGCGGCCGGACCGACTCGAAGCCCCGCGGCCCCGGCACGGGGGAGGCCCAAAGACTGGCGGCAGCCGCTTCGCTGAACGTCACCCGGCCGGCGACCGGGGCCGTCCCGGGGCTGTCCCGGGATGCCGGCTTCCGGCACGGGGTCCCGGCCGCGGCCGGAGCGGCTCGAATCCCCGCGGTCCCGGCAGCAGCCGGAGCCGCTCGCCGTTCGGGCTCCCGGCACCCTACGGATCCGCCGACTCGTTCGCGGGCGGCGGGGGGAGGCAGTGAAGGAGGTGCGGGCAGAAGCGGCAGCGGAGGCGGAGGGGGGGGGGGGCTCGAAGACAGCCGGCAGCCGCTTCGGAGAACGTCACCCGGCCGGCGACCGCGGCCGTTCCGGGGCCGTCCCGGGAAGCCTGCGACAGGCACGGGGTCCCGGCCTCGGCCGGACCCGCACTGGATGCCGCCGCCTCGGGCTCTCGGGACGGTATGGATCCGCCGACTCGTTCGCCGGCGGCGGGGGGAGGCAGTGGAGGGGGTGCGGGGAGAAGCGGCAGCGGAGGCGGAGGGGGGGGGGGGCTCGAAGACAGCCGGCAGCCGCTTCGGTGAACGTCACCCAGGAGGCGATCGGGGCCGTCCCGGGGCCGTCCCGGGATGCTGGCTTCCGCCACGGGGTCCCGGCCGCGGCCGGAGCGGCTCGAATCCCCGCGGTCCCGGCAGCAGCCGGAGCCGCTCGCCGTTCGGGCTCCCGGCACCCTACGGATCCGGCGACTCGTTCGCCGGCGGCGGGGGGAGGCAGTGGAGGGGGTGCGGGCAGAAGCGGCAGCGGAGGCGGAGGGGGGGGGGCTCGAAGACAGCCGGCAGCCGCTTCGGTGAACGTCACCCGGCCGGCGACCGGGGCCGTCCCGGGGCTGTCCGGGGATGCCGGCTTCCGGCACGGGGTCCCGGCCGCGGCCGGAGCGGCTCGAATCCCCGCGGTCCCGGCAGCAGCCGGAGCCGCTCGCCGTTCGGGCTCCCGGCACCCTACAGATCCGGCGACTCGTTCGCGGGCGGCGGGGGGAGGCAGTGGAGGGGGTGCGGGCAGAAGCGGCAGCGGAGGCGGAGGGGGGGGGGGGGGGCTCGGAGACAGCCGTCAGCCGCTTCGGTGAACGTCACCCGGGAGGCGACCGGGACCGGCCCGGGAAGCCATCGTCCGGCCCCGGATCCCGGCCGCGGCCGGACCGGCTCGAAGCCCCGCGGCCCCGGCACGGGGGAGGCCCAAAGACTGGCGGCAGCCGCTTCGCTGAACGTCACCCGGCCGGCGACCGGGGCCGTCCCGGGGCCGTCCCGGGATGCCGGCTTCCGGCACGGGGTCCCGGCCGCGGCCGGAGCGGCTCGAAGCCCCGCGGTCCCGGCAGCAGCCGGAGCCGCTCGCCGTTCGGGCTCCCGGCACCCTACGGATCCGCCGACTCGTTCGCCGGCGGCGGGGGGAGGCAGTGGAGGGGGTGCGGGCAGAAGCGGCAGCGGAGGCGGAGGGGGGGGGGGGCTCGAAGACAGCCGGCAGCCGCTTCGGTGAACGTCACCCGGCCGGCGACCGGGGCCGTCCCGGGGCTGTCCGGGGATGCCGGCTTCCGGCACGGGGTCCCGGCCGCGGCCGGAGCGGCTCGAATCCCCGCGGCCCCGGCAGCAGCCGGAGCCGCTCGCCGTTCGGGCTCCCGGCACCCTACAGATCCGGCGACTCGTTCGCCGGCGGCGGGGGGAGGCAGTGGAGGGGGTGCGGGCAGAAGCGGCAGCGGAGGCGGAGGGGGGGGGGGGGCTCGAAGACAGCCGGCAGCCGCTTCGGTGAACGTCACCCGGGAGGCGACCGGGACCGGCCCGGGAAGCCATCGTCCGGCCCGGGATCCCGGCCGCGGCCGGACCGGCTCGAAGCCCCGCGGCCCCGGCACGGGGGAGGCCCAAAGACTGGCGGCAGCCGCTTCGCTGAACGTCACCCGGCCGGCGACCGGGGCCGTCCCGGGGCCGTCCCGGGATGCCGGCTTCCGGCACGGGGTCCCGGCCGCGGCCGGAGCGGCTCGAATCCCCGCGGTCCCGGCAGCAGCCGGAGCCGCTCGCCGTTCGGGCTCCCGGCACCCTACGGATCCGCCGACTCGTTCGCCGGCGGCGGGGGGAGGCAGTGGAGGGGGTGCGGGCAGAAGCGGCAGCGGAGGCGGAGGGGGGGGGGGGCTCGAAGACAGCCGGCAGCCGCTTCGGTGAACGTCACCCGGCCGGCGACCGGGGCCGTCCCGGGGCTGTCCGGGGATGCCGGCTTCCGGCACGGGGTCCCGGCCGCGGCTGGAGCGGCTCGAATCCCCGCGGTCCCGGCAGCAGCCGGAGCCGCTCGCCGTTCGGGCTCCCGGCACCCTACAGATCCGGCGACTCGTTCGCCGGCGGCGGGGGGAGGCAGTGGAGGGGGTGCGGGCAGAAGCGGCAGCGGAGGCGGAGGGGGGGGGGGGGCTCGAAGACAGCCGGCAGCCGCTTCGGTGAACGTCACCCGGGAGGCGACCGGGACCGGCCCGGGAAGCCATCGTCCGGCCCGGGATCCCGGCCGCGGCCGGACCGGCTCGAAGCCCCGCGGCCCCGGCACGGGGGAGGCCCAAAGACTGGCGGCAGCCGCTTCGCTGAACGTCACCCGGCCGGCGACCGGGGCCGTCCCGGGGCCGTCCCGGGATGCCGGCTTCCGGCACGGGGTCCCGGCCGCGGCCGGAGCGGCTCGAATCCCCGCGGTCCCGGCAGCAGCCGGAGCCGCTCGCCGTTCGGGCTCCCGGCACCCTACAGATCCGGCGACTCGTTCGCCGGCGGCGGGGGGAGGCAGTGGAGGGGGTGCGGGGAGAAGCGGCAGCGGAGGCGGAGGGGGGGGGGGGGCTCGAAGACAGCTGGCAGCCGCTTCGGTGAACGTCACCCGGGAGGCGACCGGGACCGGCCCGGGAAGCCATCGTCCGGCCCGGGATCCCGGCCGCGGCCGGACCGGCTCGAAGCCCCGCGGCCCCGGCACGGGGGAGGCCCAAAGACTGGCGGCAGCCGCTTCGCTGAACGTCACCCGGCCGGCGACCGGGGCCGTCCCGGGGCCGTCCCGGGATGCCGGCTTCCGGCACGGGGTCCCGGCCGCGGCCGGAGCGGCTCGAAGCCCCGCGGCCCCGGCAGCAGCCGGAGCCGCTCGCCGTTCGGGCTCCCGGCACCCTACGGATCCGGCGACTCGTTCGCCGGCGGCGGGGGGAGGCAGTGGAGGCGGTGCGGGGAGAAGCGGCAGCGGAGGCGGAGGGGGGGCGGGGGGGACGATAGTGGCGGGGGGCGGGGGGTGCTCGAAGGCAGCCGGCAGCCGGTTCGGTGAACATTCGCCGGGGCGGGGGGGGCGACCTGTCCGTGCCCGGGGCAGCCCCGGGAAGCCGGCAGCCAGCACGGGGTCCCGGCAGCACCTGTTCCCTGCCCTGGGACTTGCCGTGCCCGGCGGCCGGTTGCCGGGTGGGGGGAGCGATGAGAGGCGGGGCGCAGCGGCCGGGGCAGCGCCGGGCCGCAGCGGGGGGCTGGGCGGGTGGGGTAGGCGTCGAGCGGCAAGCCCTCGGCTGCAGCGAATGTTCGGCGGTGCGGGGCGGGGGGGGACGGGACGACACGTTGGGGGCGCCGAGTCCGAGCCACCCCCGGCCCCAGGGGCGGCCGGAGGGGGAGGCCGGTGCCTGGCCCTGGGAGCTGCTGGGCGCCGGATGGCCGAGGGTGCGTCAGAAGCCGCCCGAGCGGTCGAGCAGGTCCTCCAGAAAGGCCTAGGGTGGCTTCGAGGGCCCCGGGAGCAGTCGAGGGAGGCCTCCAGGCAGGTCTGGAGTGGATGGGAGGCCTTCCAAAGCAGACAAGGGAGGCTGCCAGCGGGGCCTAGGCTGGCACTGCAGCCTGTAAATGGTTGGGGGGGGGGGGCCTCTGGTGCGGCCTGGAGTCTCTGGGTGGCGTCCAGAGAGGTGCAAAAGATCCTCTGGTGCGGCCTGTGGTGGCGGAGAAGCCTGCAGAGCGTGCGGGGGAGGCTTCTGGTGCGGCCTGGGGTGGGTCGGAAGCCTGCAGAGCGTGCGGGAGAGGCTTCTGGTGCGGCCTGGGGTGGCTGAGAAGCCTGCAGAGCGTGCGGGAGAGGCTTCTGCTGCGGCCTGGGGTGGCTGAGAAGCCTGCAGAGCGGTGCGGGGGAGGCTTCTGTTGGGGCCTGGGGTGGGTCAGAAGCCTACAGAGCGTGCGGGGGAGGCTTCTGTTGCGGCCTGGGGTGGGTCGGAAGCCTGCAGAGCATGCGGGGGAGGCTTCTGCTGCGGCCTGGGGTGGCTGAGAAGCCTGCAGAGCGTGCGGGAGAGGCTTCTGCTGCGGCCTGGGGTGGCTGAGAAGCCTGCAGAGCGTGCGGGAGAGGCTTCTGTTGGGGCCTGGGGTGGGTCGGAAGCCTGCAGAGCGTGCGGGAGAGGCTTCTGTTGGGGCCTGGGGTGGCTGAGAAGCCTGCAGAGCGTGCGGGGGAGGCTTCTGGTGCGGCCTGGGGTGGGTCGGAAGCCTGCAGAGCGTGCGGGAGAGGCTTCTGGTGCGGCCTGGGGTGGGTCGGAAGCCTGCAGAGCGTGCGGGAGAGGCTTCTGTTGGGGCCTGGGGTGGCTGAGAAGCCTGCAGAGCGTGCGGGAGAGGCTTCTGCTGCGGCCTGGGGTGGCTGAGAAGCCTGCAGAGCGTGCGGGAGAGGCTTCTGCTGCGGCCTGGGGTGGCTGAGAAGCCTGCAGAGCGTGCGGGAGAGGCTTCTGCTGCGGCCTGGGGTGGCTGAGAAGCCTGCAGAGCGTGCGGGAGAGGCTTCTGCTGCGGCCTGGGGTGGCTGAGAAGCCTGCAGAGCGTGCGGGAGAGGCTTCTGCTGCGGCCTGGGGTGGCTGAGAAGCCTGCAGAGCGTGCGGGAGAGGCTTCTGCTGCGGCCTGGGGTGGCTGAGAAGCCTGCAGGGCGTGCGGGAGAGGCTTCTGCTGCGGCCTGGGGTGGGTCGGAAGCCTGCAGAGCGTGCGGGGGAGGCTTCTGGTGCGGCCTGGGGTGGCTGAGAAGCCTGCAGAGCGTGCGCGGGAGGCTTCTGGTGCGGCCTGGGGTGGCTGAGAAGCCTGCAGAGCGTGCGGGAGAGGCTTCTGCTGCGGCCTGGGGTGGCTGAGAAGCCTGCAGAGCGTGCGGGGGAGGCTTCTGGTGCGGCCTGGGGTGGCTGAGAAGC
Organism: Melanerpes formicivorus; assembly: GCF_026170545.1. Taxonomy (NCBI): domain Eukaryota; kingdom Metazoa; phylum Chordata; class Aves; order Piciformes; family Picidae; genus Melanerpes; species Melanerpes formicivorus. The sequence goes on along the minus strand of NW_027142592.1, from coordinate 41,523 downwards.
CTGAAGAGCGTGCGGGAGAGGCTTCTGGTGCGGCCTGGGGTGGCTGAGAAGCCTGCAGAGCGTGCGGGGGAGGCTTCTGGTGCGGCCTGGGGTGGCTGAGAAGCCTGCAGAGCGTGCGGGAGAGGCTTCTGGTGCGGCCTGGGGTGGCTGAGAAGCCTGCAGAGCGTGCGGGAGAGGCTTCTGCTGCGGCCTGGGGTGGCTGAGAAGCCTGCAGAGCGTGCGGGAGAGGCTTCTGCTGCGGCCTGGGGTGGGTCGGAAGCCTGCAGAGCTTGCGGGGGAGGCTTCTGGTGCGGCCTGGGGTGGGTCGGAAGCCTGCAGAGCATGCGGGGGAGGCTTCTGCTGCGGCCTGGGGTCTCTGGGTGGCCTCTAGAGAGGTGCAAAAGACCCTCTGGGTTGGGCTGGGGTGGCTCTTGGACCCCTGCCACACAGTGGAGAGAGGCCTCCGGCCCGCCACCTGTGTCCCTGTGTGCCTGAGTGCCTGTGTCCCTGTGTCCCTGTGTCCCTGAGTGCCTGAGTGCCTGTGTCCCTGTGTCCCTGTGTCCCTGAGTGCCTGAGTGCCTGAGTGCCTGTGTCCCTGTGTCCTTGTGTCCCTGTGTCCCTGTGTCCCTGTGTGCCTGAGTGCCTGTGTCCCTGTGTCCCTGTCTGTGTACCTGTGTGCGAGAGTGTCCGGCACGCCACCCAGCGGCGGCGGGCAAGCAGGTAGGCGGGTGGGCGGGCCGGCGAGGGCCAGTGTGAGTTTGGGGGGTGGGAGGGGAGGCGGCAGCTGGAAGCGTCAGAGGAGGGGGCGTGGCTCCGGCTGGCCCCGGGAGCAGGTTCCCGGGACCGGGACCGGCTGGACCCGGCGGGTGGTTGATCCCGGGGCGGGGGGCAGAGGCGGCGGGAAGCGGCAGCTGCGTGTGCGGCGGGGGGGTGGAGGGCGAACCGCGGCGGGAAGCGGATGCTTCAGAGCAGGTTACGGGGGCGGGGACGGACGACACCACCTGTCCCCGCCCCGGGACGGGCTGGACCCGGCGCCGTGTACCCGCCGCCGCCCCCGCCGCCGCCCCCCTCCGCCACCCCGGGACCCCGACGTTTTTTGGCGCCCGCGCCTTTTTTTGCTCCCCGCCTGCCCGCGCTGCCCCGAGCCCTCCCCCGGGGCGGGGCGGGAGGGAGGGACGGACGGACGGGTAGCCGGGGATCTCCGAGCGCGCGCCACCAGACCGAGGCGGGTCCCGGCGGCGGCGGCGGCGGCGGCGGCGGCGGCGGCGGCGGCAGCAGCAGCAGCAAGCGACGGCGGGGGGGGCAGGCTAGGGAGAGAGGGGGAGCGGCATGCGGTAGGGCTGGGGGGTTTGTTTCGGGGGGGAGGGGTGGGGGGGGGGTGGCAGCGGTCAGCGAGAGCGGGGAGAGGGGGAGCGGCATGCGGTAGGGCTGGGGTGTTTTTGGGGTGGGGGCGTTGGGGGGATTAGCGGGCGGGCGGGCAGCCGAGCCAAGCGGCAAGCCGGGGGGCGGGCGAGGGCGGCTTTAGGGCCGGAGGAGCGGAGCGC
>NW_027142592.1:17500-27500 GCF_026170545.1 Melanerpes formicivorus | reverse complement strand
GGCGGCCCGGCAACCCGCTGACGCGGCTAGTTCCCTCGCGTGCGCACGCAAGCACACGCTTCCCGACTCCACGCGGCCACAGAGGCCGGCTGGGGCTCCCCCGCCCCCGAGGCCGGCCCCTGGCTGCCAGATCCCGGGCACGATTCAGGCAGCAGCAGCGGAAGCGAGCGATACCGACACGCCCGGCGGGGAGAAGGCCCTCGTCTCTCTCCCCGCCTTGCCACGGGAGCACCGGGACGTGCTAGAGGAGACAGCGACCCGCGGAAGCGGGGCGCGCCCCCGGCACGCCAGGACCTTAGAGCCGGGGCGGCTCGCTCGGCAGCGGGCGGGGGTACGGGCCACAAAGCCGCCCCTCTCAGGCTAGAGGTTTCATTTAGGGAGGAACCCTCGGGGACCCCACCCGGGCAGGTGAGGCCTCACGCGCGGCGCCGCTTTTAGCCCCTTTTAACTTTCGCGACGCCGCCGCCTCGCTCTCGGCTCGGCCAACCCCCGCCACACGCAGCTGCTCGCGGCCGGCACCCGCGGGTACCCGGAACCGAGGACGACACCGGCGCCTCACGCGTTTTAGGACACCTGAAAACTCACGGGGCCACGCAGCAGTCACAAAGCCGGTTGCGGTAGACCGGTCCCCGAACCCTGCCCCAGCGCCGGGGGGGAGGTGGAAAGGGGAGGATGCGGCAAGGCACGCGCCGGGCCGCTAACGCCACGGCTCCCCCCCGCTCGAGCCGCTCGGGGCTGGGGGAACGAGGACGACACCTCACACGCGACGGGAAGCGAAGTGGAAAGGAAGACCGCCCTTGCCCTGCCGGCCGGGGGCCCTTTCCGACGCGACCCGAAAGGCCTCATCGATCAACAAGGACAGAAGGAAAGGAAGCCAGCGGAGGCCCCACGGCCTCGCTCTTCTGGGACAGACACAGCCACGCGCACCCGCCACCGCCCTCGGGAGCAGCCAGCAGGCACGGGGCTCGGCGTGCGGGCAACACGCCGGAGGAGCAAACGGGGCGCCCTCCAGAGATGGGGGGGGGGGCAAGCTGCACCGGGCCGCACCGGCTCACAGGGCACCTCTGCCTCCCCGAAATGTGGGCTTGCATTTTCCCTCAAGCTGCACCGAGTTACATCTCCATCACGGGGCGCCCCTCTGGAGCCAGGAGGAAGCCGTGCTGGGGCACCGGCTTGCCCTCCTCCCCCCATGCCGGGCTCCATAGCATACGAGTGGCCAGTCACCGCCGCTGGCTTTTCCCTTCGATGCCGTGCCCCCGCGGGCTGCGGCTTTGGTCATGGGGGGGAACCCCCGTGAAGAGGGTCCAGTGCTGGGAACTCTCTCTGCCCCTTACCGGGCTCTCTCTCGCCGTGCCTGGACGGGCTTGCTTTCCATTCTTGGTGGGACCGACGCCGGCACCACGTCTCCCCGGCTTTCTCTGCCCCCGTGCCCCACCGGGCAAACGTCGCTTCGGGGGTTCCACACTTCGGCAGTGGCCGGCGCCAGCCACTCGTCAACTTTTTTTCTTTTCCCCGCTTTCGTTGCCGAGCCCGGGCTGGGCTCCGGCTCACGGACGAGCGAAACCCATCCAACACCGCTGAGGGTGCGCCAGCGGCCGCTCCAAACCGCCGCGCCTTTGTTCGGCCCCGCGGGTCCCCTCTCTGACCCGGGCGAAAGCCACCGAGAAGCCAGACGGACCCCTGCCCAGCCGCCTGGCGGGTGGCTTGGAGCAGCCGCTCGGCAGCGCTGCCCTGGGAGTGCTCGGCGTCGCTTGTTCCCTCATATACGGAACTGGAGGGCCGTCAGCTCCGCGAGCGCACAACCAGCCGACCTCCGCCCAGCGGCAGGTCGCAGAAATCACGCCGGCTTGTACGATGACGTAGGCGGAGGCAGAGCGCAACAGCGACCCCTTGGCGACAAGCGCGATCTCCGCGGAGAGCACGTCTACTCGCCGAGGGAGAGCACGTCTACTCGCCCAGGGAGAGCACGTCTACTCGCCGAGGGAGAGCACGTCTACTCGCCGAGGGAGAGCACGTCTACTCGCCGAGGGAGAGCACGTCTACTCGCCCAGGGAGAGCACGTCTACTCGCCCAGGGAGAGCACGTCTACTCGCCCAGGGAGAGCACGTCTACTCGCCCAGGGAGAGCACGTCTACTCGCCCAGGGAGAGCACGTCTACTCGCCCAGGGAGAGCACGTCTACTCGCCCAGGGAGAGCACGTCTACTCGCCGAGGGAGAGCACGTCTACTCGCCGAGGGAGAGCACGTCTACTCGCCCAGGGAGAGCACGTCTACTCGCCGAGGGAGAGCACGTCTACTCGCCGAGGGAGAGCACGTCTACTCGCCGAGGGAGAGCACGTCTACTCGCCGAGGGAGAGCACGTCTACTCGCCCAGGGAGAGCACGTCTACTCGCCCAGGGAGAGCACGTCTACCTCCCGCCTGAGGGAGAGCACGGGGGGGGGGGACAAAGACAGGCGGCAGCAGCTTCGGTGAACGTCACCCGGGAGGCGACCGGGGCTGTCCCGGGGCAGTCCCGGGAAGCCGGCGTCCGACACAGGGAACCGTCAGCTGCCGGACCGGGGCGAATCCCCGCGGCCACGGCAGGGGTGGGGGCTCGAAGACAGCCGGCAGTCGCCTCGGTGAACGTCACCCGGCCGGCGACCGCGGCCGTTCCGGGGCCGTCCCGGGAAGCCTGCGACAGGCACGGGGTCCCAGCCGCGGCCGGACCGACTCGAAGCCCCGCGGCCCCGGCACGGGGGAGGCCCAAAGACTGGCGGCAGCCGCTTCGCTGAACGTCACCCGGCCGGCGACCGGGGCCGTCCCGGGGCTGTCCCGGGATGCCGGCTTCCGGCACGGGGTCCCGGCCGCGGCCGGAGCGGCTCGAATCCCCGCGGTCCCGGCAGCAGCCGGAGCCGCTCGCCGTTCGGGCTCCCGGCACCCTACGGATCCGCCGACTCGTTCGCGGGCGGCGGGGGGAGGCAGTGAAGGAGGTGCGGGCAGAAGCGGCAGCGGAGGCGGAGGGGGGGGGGGGCTCGAAGACAGCCGGCAGCCGCTTCGGAGAACGTCACCCGGCCGGCGACCGCGGCCGTTCCGGGGCCGTCCCGGGAAGCCTGCGACAGGCACGGGGTCCCGGCCTCGGCCGGACCCGCACTGGGTGCCGCCGCCTCGGGCTCTCGGGACGGTATGGATCCGCCGACTCGTTCGCCGGCGGCGGGGGGAGGCAGTGGAGGGGGTGCGGGGAGAAGCGGCAGCGGAGGCGGAGGGGGGGGGGGGCTCGAAGACAGCCGGCAGCCGCTTCGGTGAACGTCACCCAGGAGGCGATCGGGGCCGTCCCGGGGCCGTCCCGGGATGCTGGCTTCCGCCACGGGGTCCCGGCCGCGGCCGGAGCGGCTCGAATCCCCGCGGTCCCGGCAGCAGCCGGAGCCGCTCGCCGTTCGGGCTCCCGGCACCCTACGGATCCGGCGACTCGTTCGCCGGCGGCGGGGGGAGGCAGTGGAGGGGGTGCGGGCAGAAGCGGCAGCGGAGGCGGAGGGGGGGGGGCTCGAAGACAGCCGGCAGCCGCTTCGGTGAACGTCACCCGGCCGGCGACCGGGGCCGTCCCGGGGCTGTCCGGGGATGCCGGCTTCCGGCACGGGGTCCCGGCCGCGGCCGGAGCGGCTCGAATCCCCGCGGTCCCGGCAGCAGCCGGAGCCGCTCGCCGTTCGGGCTCCCGGCACCCTACAGATCCGGCGACTCGTTCGCGGGCGGCGGGGGGAGGCAGTGGAGGGGGTGCGGGCAGAAGCGGCAGCGGAGGCGGAGGGGGGGGGGGGGGGCTCGGAGACAGCCGTCAGCCGCTTCGGTGAACGTCACCCGGGAGGCGACCGGGACCGGCCCGGGAAGCCATCGTCCGGCCCCGGATCCCGGCCGCGGCCGGACCGGCTCGAAGCCCCGCGGCCCCGGCACGGGGGAGGCCCAAAGACTGGCGGCAGCCGCTTCGCTGAACGTCACCCGGCCGGCGACCGGGGCCGTCCCGGGGCCGTCCCGGGATGCCGGCTTCCGGCACGGGGTCCCGGCCGCGGCCGGAGCGGCTCGAAGCCCCGCGGTCCCGGCAGCAGCCGGAGCCGCTCGCCGTTCGGGCTCCCGGCACCCTACGGATCCGCCGACTCGTTCGCCGGCGGCGGGGGGAGGCAGTGGAGGGGGTGCGGGCAGAAGCGGCAGCGGAGGCGGAGGGGGGGGGGGGCTCGAAGACAGCCGGCAGCCGCTTCGGTGAACGTCACCCGGCCGGCGACCGGGGCCGTCCCGGGGCTGTCCGGGGATGCCGGCTTCCGGCACGGGGTCCCGGCCGCGGCCGGAGCGGCTCGAATCCCCGCGGCCCCGGCAGCAGCCGGAGCCGCTCGCCGTTCGGGCTCCCGGCACCCTACAGATCCGGCGACTCGTTCGCCGGCGGCGGGGGGAGGCAGTGGAGGGGGTGCGGGCAGAAGCGGCAGCGGAGGCGGAGGGGGGGGGGGGGCTCGAAGACAGCCGGCAGCCGCTTCGGTGAACGTCACCCGGGAGGCGACCGGGACCGGCCCGGGAAGCCATCGTCCGGCCCGGGATCCCGGCCGCGGCCGGACCGGCTCGAAGCCCCGCGGCCCCGGCACGGGGGAGGCCCAAAGACTGGCGGCAGCCGCTTCGCTGAACGTCACCCGGCCGGCGACCGGGGCCGTCCCGGGGCCGTCCCGGGATGCCGGCTTCCGGCACGGGGTCCCGGCCGCGGCCGGAGCGGCTCGAATCCCCGCGGTCCCGGCAGCAGCCGGAGCCGCTCGCCGTTCGGGCTCCCGGCACCCTACGGATCCGCCGACTCGTTCGCCGGCGGCGGGGGGAGGCAGTGGAGGGGGTGCGGGCAGAAGCGGCAGCGGAGGCGGAGGGGGGGGGGGGCTCGAAGACAGCCGGCAGCCGCTTCGGTGAACGTCACCCGGCCGGCGACCGGGGCCGTCCCGGGGCTGTCCGGGGATGCCGGCTTCCGGCACGGGGTCCCGGCCGCGGCCGGAGCGGCTCGAATCCCCGCGGTCCCGGCAGCAGCCGGAGCCGCTCGCCGTTCGGGCTCCCGGCACCCTACAGATCCGGCGACTCGTTCGCCGGCGGCGGGGGGAGGCAGTGGAGGGGGTGCGGGCAGAAGCGGCAGCGGAGGCGGAGGGGGGGGGGGGGCTCGAAGACAGCCGGCAGCCGCTTCGGTGAACGTCACCCGGGAGGCGACCGGGACCGGCCCGGGAAGCCATCGTCCGGCCCGGGATCCCGGCCGCGGCCGGACCGGCTCGAAGCCCCGCGGCCCCGGCACGGGGGAGGCCCAAAGACTGGCGGCAGCCGCTTCGCTGAACGTCACCCGGCCGGCGACCGGGGCCGTCCCGGGGCCGTCCCGGGATGCCGGCTTCCGGCACGGGGTCCCGGCCGCGGCCGGAGCGGCTCGAATCCCCGCGGTCCCGGCAGCAGCCGGAGCCGCTCGCCGTTCGGGCTCCCGGCACCCTACAGATCCGGCGACTCGTTCGCCGGCGGCGGGGGGAGGCAGTGGAGGGGGTGCGGGGAGAAGCGGCAGCGGAGGCGGAGGGGGGGGGGGGGCTCGAAGACAGCTGGCAGCCGCTTCGGTGAACGTCACCCGGGAGGCGACCGGGACCGGCCCGGGAAGCCATCGTCCGGCCCGGGATCCCGGCCGCGGCCGGACCGGCTCGAAGCCCCGCGGCCCCGGCACGGGGGAGGCCCAAAGACTGGCGGCAGCCGCTTCGCTGAACGTCACCCGGCCGGCGACCGGGGCCGTCCCGGGGCCGTCCCGGGATGCCGGCTTCCGGCACGGGGTCCCGGCCGCGGCCGGAGCGGCTCGAAGCCCCGCGGCCCCCAGCAGCCGGAGCCGCTCGCCGTTCGGGCTCCCGGCACCCTACGGATCCGGCGACTCGTTCGCCGGCGGCGGGGGGAGGCAGTGGAGGCGGTGCGGGGAGAAGCGGCAGCGGAGGCGGAGGGGGGGCGGGGGGGACGATAGTGGCGGGGGGCGGGGGGTGCTCGAAGGCAGCCGGCAGCCGGTTCGGTGAACATTCGCCGGGGCGGGGGGGCGACCTGTCCGTGCCCGGGGCAGCCCCGGGAAGCCGGCAGCCAGCACGGGGTCCCGGCAGCACCTGTTCCCTGCCCTGGGACTTGCCGTGCCCGGCGGCCGGTTGCCGGGTGGGGGGAGCGATGAGAGGCGGGGCGCAGCGGCCGGGGCAGCGCCGGGCCGCAGCGGGGGGCTGGGCGGGTGGGGTAGGCGTCGAGCGGCAAGCCCTCGGCTGCAGCGAATGTTCGGCGGTGCGGGGCGGGGGGGGACGGGACGACACGTTGGGGGCGCCGAGTCCGAGCCACCCCCGGCCCCAGGGGCGGCCGGAGGGGGAGGCCGGTGCCTGGCCCTGGGAGCTGCTGGGCGCCGGATGGCCGAGGGTGCGTCAGAAGCCGCCCGAGCGGTCGAGCAGGTCCTCCAGAAAGGCCTAGGGTGGCTTCGAGGGCCCCGGGAGCAGTCGAGGGAGGCCTCCAGGCAGGTCTGGAGTGGATGGGAGGCCTTCCAAAGCAGACAAGGGAGGCTGCCAGCGGGGCCTAGGCTGGCACTGCAGCCTGTAAATGGTTGGGGGGGGGGGGCCTCTGGTGCGGCCTGGAGTCTCTGGGTGGCGTCCAGAGAGGTGCAAAAGATCCTCTGGTGCGGCCTGTGGTGGCGGAGAAGCCTGCAGAGCGTGCGGGGGAGGCTTCTGGTGCGGCCTGGGGTGGGTCGGAAGCCTGCAGAGCGTGCGGGAGAGGCTTCTGGTGCGGCCTGGGGTGGGTCGGAAGCCTGCAGAGCGTGCGGGGGAGGCTTCTGGTGCGGCCTGGGGTGGGTCGGAAGCCTGCAGAGCGTGCGGGGGAGGCTTCTGGTGCGGCCTGGGGTGGCTGAGAAGCCTGCAGAGCGTGCGGGAGAGGCTTCTGGTGCGGCCTGGGGTGGCTGAGAAGCCTGCAGAGCGTGCGGGAGAGGCTTCTGCTGCGGCCTGGGGTGGCTGAGAAGCCTGCAGAGCGTGCGGGGGAGGCTTCTGTTGGGGCCTGGGGTGGGTCAGAAGCCTACAGAGCGTGCGGGGGAGGCTTCTGTTGCGGCCTGGGGTGGGTCGGAAGCCTGCAGAGCATGCGGGGGAGGCTTCTGCTGCGGCCTGGGGTGGCTGAGAAGCCTGCAGAGCGTGCGGGAGAGGCTTCTGCTGCGGCCTGGGGTGGCTGAGAAGCCTGCAGAGCGTGCGGGAGAGGCTTCTGTTGGGGCCTGGGGTGGGTCGGAAGCCTGCAGAGCGTGCGGGAGAGGCTTCTGCTGCGGCCTGGGGTGGGACGGAAGCCTGCAGAGCGTGCGGGGGAGGCTTCTGGTGCGGCCTGGGGTGGGACGGAAGCCTGCAGAGCGTGCGGGAGAGGCTTCTGCTGCGGCCTGGGGTGGGTCGGAAGCCTGCAGAGCGTGCGGGAGAGGCTTCTGTTGCGGCCTGGGGTGGGTCGGAAGCCTGCAGAGCGTGCGGGAGAGGCTTCTGCTGCGGCCTGGGGTGGGTCGGAAGCCTGCAGAGCGTGCGGGAGAGGCTTCTGCTGCGGCCTGGGGTGGCTGAGAAGCCTGCAGAGCGTGCGGGAGAGGCTTCTGGTGCGGCCTGGGGTGGCTGAGAAGCCTGCAGAGCGTGCGGGAGAGGCTTCTGCTGCGGCCTGGGGTGGCTGAGAAGCCTGCAGAGCGTGCGGGAGAGGCTTCTGCTGCGGCCTGGGGTGGCTGAGAAGCCTGCAGAGCGTGCGGGAGAGGCTTCTGCTGCGGCCTGGGGTGGCTGAGAAGCCTGCAGAGCGTGCGGGAGAGGCTTCTGGTGCGGCCTGGGGTGGCTGAGAAGCCTGCAGAGCGTGCGGGAGAGGCTTCTGCTGCGGCCTGGGGTGGCTGAGAAGCCTGCAGAGCGTGCGGGAGAGGCTTCTGCTGTGGCCTGGGGTGGGTCGGAAGCCTGCAGAGCGTGCGGGGGAGGCTTCTGGTGCGGCCTGGGGTGGGTCGGAAGCCTGCAGAGCATGCGGGGGAGGCTTCTGCTGCGGCCTGGGGTCTCTGGGTGGCCTCTAGAGAGGTGCAAAAGACCCTCTGGGTTGGGCTGGGGTGGCTCTTGGACCCCTGCCACACAGTGGGGAGAGGCCTCCGGCCCGCCACCTGTGTCCCTGTGTGCCTGAGTGCCTGTGTCCCTGTGTCCCTGTGTCCCTGTGTCCCTGTGTCCCTGTGTCCCTGAGTGCCTGAGTGCCTGAGTGCCTGTGTCCCTGTGTCCTTGTGTCCCTGTGTCCCTGTGTCCCTGAGTGCCTGAGTGCCTGTGTCCCTGTGTCCCTGTGTCCCTGAGTGCCTGAGTGCCTGAGTGCCTGTGTCCCTGTGTCCTTGTGTCCCTGTGTCCCTGTGTCCCTGTGTGCCTGAGTGCCTGTGTCCCTGTGTCCCTGTCTGTGTACCTGTGTGCGAGAGTGTCCGGCACGCCACCCAGCGGCGGCGGGCAAGCAGGTAGGCGGGTGGGCGGGCCGGCGAGGGCCAGTGTGAGTTTGGGGGGTGGGAGGGGAGGCGGCAGCTGGAAGCGTCAGAGGAGGGGGCGTGGCTCCGGCTGGCCCCGGGAGCAGGTTCCCGGGACCGGGACCGGCTGGACCCGGCGGGTGGTTGATCCCGGGGCGGGGGGCAGAGGCGGCGGGAAGCGGCAGCTGCGTGTGCGGCGGGGGGGTGGAGGGCGAACCGCGGCGGGAAGCGGATGCTTCAGAGCAGGTTACGGGGGCGGGGACGGACGACACCACCTGTCCCCGCCCCGGGACGGGCTGGACCCGGCGCCGTGTACCCGCCGCCGCCCCCGCCGCCGCCCCCCTCCGCCACCCCGGGACCCCGACGTTTTTTGGCGCCCGCGCCTTTTTTTGCTCCCCGCCTGCCCGCGCTGCCCCGAGCCCTCCCCCGGGGCGGGGCGGGAGGGAGGGACGGACGGACGGGTAGCCGGGGATCTCCGAGCGCGCGCCACCAGACCGAGGCGGGTCCCGGCGGCGGCGGCGGCGGCGGCGGCGGCGGCGGCGGCGGCGGCGGCGGCGGCAGCAGCAGCAGCAAGCGACGGCGGGGGGGGCAGGCTAGGGAGAGAGGGGGAGCGGCATGCGGTAGGGCTGGGGGGTTTGTTTCGGGGGGGAGGGGTGGGGGGGGGGTGGCAGCGGTCAGCGAGAGCGGGGAGAGGGGGAGCGGCATGCGGTAGGGCTGGGGTGTTTTTGGGGTGGGGGCGTTGGGGGGATTAGCGGGCGGGCGGGCAGCCGAGCCAAGCGGCAAGCCGGGGGGCGGGCGAGGGCGGCTTTAGGGCCGGAGGAGCGGAGCGCAACCTCCCCCGTGCAGGCTCCAGCGTGGAGAGCAGCAAGTTTTTGGGGACGGGGGACGACGGACGGGAGGGGCAGCGGCGAGAGGCTAGCTGCGGCAAGGGGCACCGGCACGGCCGCCCTAACAGCGCCGCCTCGGTCGCAGGGGTTAGAGAGCAGCCGGGCAGCCCGGGAGGGAAGCGGCAGCCCGCGAAGGGGGGAAGGGGGGGCTCCGCGCAAACCGCTAACGGGAGCCGGGGGGTGTGGGGAGCTGGGGGTGGCAGCAGCGGCAAGAGGCAACGTCGGGAGGGGGGGCTCCGCGCAAACCGGTAACGGGGGCCGGGGGGTGTGGGGGGGGCGGTGGCGGCCGCGGCAAGAGGCAACGGCAGGCGGGGGGGCTCCGCGCAAACCGGCAGCGGGGGGGGGGGGCGGGGGTAGCGGCAAGAGGCAACGGCGGGAAGGGGGGGCTCCGCGCAAACCGCTAACGGGAGCCGGGGGGTGTGGGGAGCTGGGGGTGGCAGCAGCGGCAAGAGGCAACGTCGGGAGGGGGGGCTCCGCGCAAACCGGTAACGGGGGCCCGGGGGTGTGGAGGGGGCGGTGGTGGCCGCGGCGAGAGGCAACGGCAGGCGGGGGCGCTCCGCGCAAACCGGCAGCGGGGGGGGGCGGGGGTAACGGCAAGAGGCAACGGCGGGAAGGGGGGCCTCCGCGCAAACCGGCAGCGGGGGGGGGGCGGGGGGTA
>NW_027142592.1:0-5000 GCF_026170545.1 Melanerpes formicivorus | reverse complement strand
CCGCTCGAGCCGCTCGGGGCTGGGGGAACGAGGACGACACCTCACACGCGACGGGAAGCGAAGTGGAAAGGAAGACCGCCCTTGCCCTGCCGGCCGGGGGCCCTTTCCGACGCGACCCGAAAGGCCTCATCGATCAACAAGGACAGAAGGAAAGGAAGCCAGCGGAGGCCCCACGGCCTCGCTCTTCTGGGACAGACACAGCCACGCGCACCCGCCACCGCCCTCGGGAGCAGCCAGCAGGCACGGGGCTCGGCGTGCGGGCAACACGCCGGAGGAGCAAACGGGGCGCCCTCCAGAGATGGGGGGGGGGGGCAAGCTGCACCGGGCCGCACCGGCTCACAGGGCACCTCTGCCTCCCCGAAATGTGGGCTTGCATTTTCCCTCAAGCTGCACCGAGTTACATCTCCATCACGGGGCGCCCCTCTGGAGCCAGGAGGAAGCCGTGCTGGGGCACCGGCTTGCCCTCCTCCCCCCATGCCGGGCTCCATAGCATACGAGTGGCCAGTCACCGCCGCTGGCTTTTCCCTTCGATGCCGTGCCCCCGCGGGCTGCGGCTTTGGTCATGGGGGGGAACCCCCGTGAAGAGGGTCCAGTGCTGGGAACTCTCTCTGCCCCTTACCGGGCTCTCTCTCGCCGTGCCTGGACGGGCTTGCTTTCCATTCTTGGTGGGACCGACGCCGGCACCACGTCTCCCCGGCTTTCTCTGCCCCCGTGCCCCACCGGGCAAACGTCGCTTCGGGGGTTCCACACTTCGGCAGTGGCCGGCGCCAGCCACTCGTCAACTTTTTTTCTTTTCCCCGCTTTCGTTGCCGAGCCCGGGCTGGGCTCCGGCTCACGGACGAGCGAAACCCATCCAACACCGCTGAGGGTGCGCCAGCGGCCGCTCCAAACCGCCGCGCCTTTGTTCGGCCCCGCGGGTCCCCTCTCTGACCCGGGCGAAAGCCACCGAGAAGCCAGACGGACCCCTGCCCAGCCGCCTGGCGGGTGGCTTGGAGCAGCCGCTCGGCAGCGCTGCCCTGGGAGTGCTCGGCGTCGCTTGTTCCCTCATATACGGAACTGGAGGGCCGTCAGCTCCGCGAGCGCACAACCAGCCGACCTCCGCCCAGCGGCAGGTCGCAGAAATCACGCCGGCTTGTACGATGACGTAGGCGGAGGCAGAGCGCAACAGCGACCCCTTGGCGACAAGCGCGATCTCCGCGGAGAGCACGTCTACTCGCCGAGGGAGAGCACGTCTACTCGCCCAGGGAGAGCACGTCTACTCGCCCAGGGAGAGCACGTCTACTCGCCGAGGGAGAGCACGTCTACTCGCCGAGGGAGAGCACGTCTACTCGCCGAGGGAGAGCACGTCTACTCGCCCAGGGAGAGCACGTCTACTCGCCCAGGGAGAGCATGTCTACTCGCCCAGGGAGAGCACGTCTACTCGCCCAGGGAGAGCACGTCTACTCGCCCAGGGAGAGCACGTCTACTCGCCCAGGGAGAGCACGTCTACTCGCCCAGGGAGAGCACGTCTACTCGCCGAGGGAGAGCACGTCTACTCGCCGAGGGAGAGCACGTCTACTCGCCCAGGGAGAGCACGTCTACTCGCCGAGGGAGAGCACGTCTACTCGCCGAGGGAGAGCACGTCTACTCGCCGAGGGAGAGCACGTCTACTCGCCGAGGGAGAGCACGTCTACTCGCCCAGGGAGAGCACGTCTACTCGCCCAGGGAGAGCACGTCTACCTCCCGCCTGAGGGAGAGCACGGGGGGGGGGGACAAAGACAGGCGGCAGCAGCTTCGGTGAACGTCACCCGGGAGGCGACCGGGGCTGTCCCGGGGCAGTCCCGGGAAGCCGGCGTCCGACACAGGGAACCGTCAGCTGCCGGACCGGGGCGAATCCCCGCGGCCACGGCAGGGGTGGGGGCTCGAAGACAGCCGGCAGTCGCCTCGGTGAACGTCACCCGGCCGGCGACCGCGGCCGTTCCGGGGCCGTCCCGGGAAGCCTGCGACAGGCACGGGGTCCCAGCCGCGGCCGGACCGACTCGAAGCCCCGCGGCCCCGGCACGGGGGAGGCCCAAAGACTGGCGGCAGCCGCTTCGCTGAACGTCACCCGGCCGGCGACCGGGGCCGTCCCGGGGCTGTCCCGGGATGCCGGCTTCCGGCACGGGGTCCCGGCCGCGGCCGGAGCGGCTCGAATCCCCGCGGTCCCGGCAGCAGCCGGAGCCGCTCGCCGTTCGGGCTCCCGGCACCCTACGGATCCGCCGACTCGTTCGCGGGCGGCGGGGGGAGGCAGTGAAGGAGGTGCGGGCAGAAGCGGCAGCGGAGGCGGAGGGGGGGGGGGCTCGAAGACAGCCGGCAGCCGCTTCGGAGAACGTCACCCGGCCGGCGACCGCGGCCGTTCCGGGGCCGTCCCGGGAAGCCTGCGACAGGCACGGGGTCCCGGCCTCGGCCGGACCCGCACTGGGTGCCGCCGCCTCGGGCTCTCGGGACGGTATGGATCCGCCGACTCGTTCGCCGGCGGCGGGGGGAGGCAGTGGAGGGGGTGCGGGGAGAAGCGGCAGCGGAGGCGGAGGGGGGGGGGGGCTCGAAGACAGCCGGCAGCCGCTTCGGTGAACGTCACCCAGGAGGCGATCGGGGCCGTCCCGGGGCCGTCCCGGGATGCTGGCTTCCGCCACGGGGTCCCGGCCGCGGCCGGAGCGGCTCGAATCCCCGCGGTCCCGGCAGCAGCCGGAGCCGCTCGCCGTTCGGGCTCCCGGCACCCTACGGATCCGGCGACTCGTTCGCCGGCGGCGGGGGGAGGCAGTGGAGGGGGTGCGGGCAGAAGCGGCAGCGGAGGCGGAGGGGGGGGGGCTCGAAGACAGCCGGCAGCCGCTTCGGTGAACGTCACCCGGCCGGCGACCGGGGCCGTCCCGGGGCTGTCCGGGGATGCCGGCTTCCGGCACGGGGTCCCGGCCGCGGCCGGAGCGGCTCGAATCCCCGCGGTCCCGGCAGCAGCCGGAGCCGCTCGCCGTTCGGGCTCCCGGCACCCTACAGATCCGGCGACTCGTTCGCGGGCGGCGGGGGGAGGCAGTGGAGGGGGTGCGGGCAGAAGCGGCAGCGGAGGCGGAGGGGGGGGGGGGGGGCTCGGAGACAGCCGTCAGCCGCTTCGGTGAACGTCACCCGGGAGGCGACCGGGACCGGCCCGGGAAGCCATCGTCCGGCCCCGGATCCCGGCCGCGGCCGGACCGGCTCGAAGCCCCGCGGCCCCGGCACGGGGGAGGCCCAAAGACTGGCGGCAGCCGCTTCGCTGAACGTCACCCGGCCGGCGACCGGGGCCGTCCCGGGGCCGTCCCGGGATGCCGGCTTCCGGCACGGGGTCCCGGCCGCGGCCGGAGCGGCTCGAAGCCCCGCGGTCCCGGCAGCAGCCGGAGCCGCTCGCCGTTCGGGCTCCCGGCACCCTACGGATCCGCCGACTCGTTCGCCGGCGGCGGGGGGAGGCAGTGGAGGGGGTGCGGGCAGAAGCGGCAGCGGAGGCGGAGGGGGGGGGGGGCTCGAAGACAGCCGGCAGCCGCTTCGGTGAACGTCACCCGGCCGGCGACCGGGGCCGTCCCGGGGCTGTCCGGGGATGCCGGCTTCCGGCACGGGGTCCCGGCCGCGGCCGGAGCGGCTCGAATCCCCGCGGCCCCGGCAGCAGCCGGAGCCGCTCGCCGTTCGGGCTCCCGGCACCCTACAGATCCGGCGACTCGTTCGCCGGCGGCGGGGGGAGGCAGTGGAGGGGGTGCGGGCAGAAGCGGCAGCGGAGGCGGAGGGGGGGGGGGGGCTCGAAGACAGCCGGCAGCCGCTTCGGTGAACGTCACCCGGGAGGCGACCGGGACCGGCCCGGGAAGCCATCGTCCGGCCCGGGATCCCGGCCGCGGCCGGACCGGCTCGAAGCCCCGCGGCCCCGGCACGGGGGAGGCCCAAAGACTGGCGGCAGCCGCTTCGCTGAACGTCACCCGGCCGGCGACCGGGGCCGTCCCGGGGCCGTCCCGGGATGCCGGCTTCCGGCACGGGGTCCCGGCCGCGGCCGGAGCGGCTCGAATCCCCGCGGTCCCGGCAGCAGCCGGAGCCGCTCGCCGTTCGGGCTCCCGGCACCCTACGGATCCGCCGACTCGTTCGCCGGCGGCGGGGGGAGGCAGTGGAGGGGGTGCGGGCAGAAGCGGCAGCGGAGGCGGAGGGGGGGGGGGGCTCGAAGACAGCCGGCAGCCGCTTCGGTGAACGTCACCCGGCCGGCGACCGGGGCCGTCCCGGGGCTGTCCGGGGATGCCGGCTTCCGGCACGGGGTCCCGGCCGCGGCCGGAGCGGCTCGAATCCCCGCGGTCCCGGCAGCAGCCGGAGCCGCTCGCCGTTCGGGCTCCCGGCACCCTACAGATCCGGCGACTCGTTCGCCGGCGGCGGGGGGAGGCAGTGGAGGGGGTGCGGGCAGAAGCGGCAGCGGAGGCGGAGGGGGGGGGGGGGCTCGAAGACAGCCGGCAGCCGCTTCGGTGAACGTCACCCGGGAGGCGACCGGGACCGGCCCGGGAAGCCATCGTCCGGCCCGGGATCCCGGCCGCGGCCGGACCGGCTCGAAGCCCCGCGGCCCCGGCACGGGGGAGGCCCAAAGACTGGCGGCAGCCGCTTCGCTGAACGTCACCCGGCCGGCGACCGGGGCCGTCCCGGGGCCGTCCCGGGATGCCGGCTTCCGGCACGGGGTCCCGGCCGCGGCCGGAGCGGCTCGAATCCCCGCGGTCCCGGCAGCAGCCGGAGCCGCTCGCCGTTCGGGCTCCCGGCACCCTACGGATCCGCCGACTCGTTCGCCGGCGGCGGGGGGAGGCAGTGGAGGGGGTGCGGGCAGAAGCGGCAGCGGAGGCGGAGGGGGGGGGGGGCTCGAAGACAGCCGGCAGCCGCTTCGGTGAACGTCACCCGGCCGGCGACCGGGGCCGTCCCGGGGCTGTCCGGGGATGCCGGCTTCCGGCACGGGGTCCCGGCCGCGGCCGGAGCGGCTCGAATCCCCGCGGCCCCGGCAG